>NW_010321357.1:26392-41627 GCF_000700745.2 Antrostomus carolinensis
CCCCCCCCAAAATGCTGAAGTCTGTAAATCAAGACAATCAACCTTTTCCTCCTCTCATGGAATTACGGTGGTAGTCTGAACCAGCTCTTATCCAGATTGGTGGATAACACGCAAATGAGAAGCACAGTAACTATACTTGCTGACAAATGTAAGAAAGAAATCCTCTCTTTTTTATTTTACCTGATGCCAAACCAGTTAGTGTGACTACCAGCCATCCTGACCATGCATCGTACAAACTTTTTGTCATCTCCCATGCTGATTCTTTCTTCTTGCTGTTAATCTGCAAGAGAAATCATTATGTATACTTGTATGTGTTTCTGTAATATGAATAGGAGGGAAAAAGCAAGTGTGACATACAACCTGCACGATGCAAGCTGCAGGCAAATATACCCTCTCTTTAAACTACAAGCATTCTCCTTGTATTTAACATGTTAGATGGATCAGCTTGGTTATTCAGGCATCAAACAACTGACAGAGGAAAGTAAATCTGCTTAATTTACAGAACTAAAACCCAGGAAATGCATTATTAGGATAAATGAATACTTTCTACGATACACATCTAAAGCATGTAATTGTAAAATCATTTCTCTCCTAAATCTTAAATTATTTTTTGTTGAACCTCAAATAAACTGTTAGTATACTCCTAATAAGCTATTCCATATAATTCAAATTCCTAAACTTCCTTTTCAAATATAAACGTATTTATCTTAAGACTAAAAACAAAAATAAAACAAACTCAAAACCTGGATAACTACCCTATAATACTTCTAGATAACTACTGCTAACGACATCTTAAGTTATTATACTGAAAAAATAGTAATTCTTATTTCAGCCTTATTTCCTTCACTTTGTGCACTTAGCAGAAATTTGTGCATAACTCATTTTATGATTAAACCTTCATTACATAATTGGATCCTGTTCTTATGATGTTTTTCATATTGTAAAAAGAGGGAGAAAGTACGTGCAACAAACGGGAAAAAACAAACAACAACAAAAAAACAAGGAAGCACAGTACTAGACAAGGAAATCTAGAAAAAAAATACCACCCCTAAAGCAAATAAATGTATATTATAGCTCCCTCTACATTTGTGAGATTCTCAAACTTTTTTTTTTTTAAATTAAAAAAAGTTGTTTCTACAGTAGCCTGTCTTTCACAACCTTCATGAACTAGTACTCATTCCTTCTTCTTTCTACATCTTTGATTACATGTCTCCTATCATTTAGGGCATATTTCTAAATTTCACAGTAGTTCTGTGACTAAGAACTGTGAACTGTCTTGTCTGACTTTTCTGTTCTCAGACATTAAAATGAGCAAAAGCTGTGAGACTTCATCCTGATAAACTATTTCCAGGTGTGATCTGCCAGGATTTGGTCAGGCCCAGCATTCTATCCAATGTCATCTCCACTAGACACATCTGCACTGTAAAGATGGCATTATATTAATTACTGCCTAGACATCACATTATGAAATTAAGTATAACATGGAAAACACCTTCTTGCTTTTCATTAAAAGCATTCAAACAAGGTACGTGTTCTCAGACATACTGTCCAAGGACCTCTTTTCCTTAGAAAAGCAATGGTGGATGTTTTGTTTTTTAAACTAGTGTAAGATTACCTTTTTAACCATGTCAAAGTAAATCAGCATATACATCCTACATTTGCTTCCAGTAAGTTAAAAACAGAGTTTCCAAAGAAAGCAGAATAATGTTACAGTGCTGTACGTGAAGGAACCTCTCCCCTGGCCCTTTCATACTATTACAATTAATTTTTAACTATTCATTTTGACCAGTTAAAAATATTTTAGGAGAAATCACATCTCCAGATCTGCTCTGTTTTTAAGGTTCATTATTGTAAGCACCCTAAAAGTTTGGCAGTAATGCTCTAAATAGCATATTTCCTCCTAAAATGCTATTGAACAAATCTGTTACATGAATGACTGTAGCCAGCACCTTAGTGACTAATACAACTAGAGTCTGTTTCATGAAAGAACTTGTTGCAGAGCATGCTGAAAAGATGAACAGCCTAAACCTTGAAGATCTGAAGAAATCAACAGAAAAGAGGAGAGAAGCAAGGTCTGTGACGGAAGAGTGGAAAGGACATTTACCATACATACTGAGACTAATTTTTGTTAAGCATATATACACTGCTACGTGTTTTAGATACGAGAATTTTAACTTTCCACAATCCAAACAACCACAGCACTACATAGCAGTAGCACAGATACACCTGTGTCAGTGTAAAAGCAATATACATCAGTGTTCACTTTTCAGTACCACCATAAGCACTACTATACTATTACAAATATATCTACACTAGAAAATAGCCTGAAATACACCAGCATGCAAAAAAGGCAGTATTTTAAAAATGTCATTTGGGTGACACTGAACTATTCCCACTCTATTAAATTACTGTTTCCTTTCCAAGTTATCACACTGTTGCAGGACTGCAGGTATCAGTGAAACAATGATTTTTTAATAGCATTCAAGTAGTTCTAGCTGATGTAACTACTAAAAAATTTAAAGTATGCATATATTTGTACGCATTAGTAGATCAGACCTTAATTCCAACATCCAACAAAAACTATTTTCTAAGTACTGTTATTTATCACAAGTACCCGTCTATGCCTTTCTCTGTCTTTGCACTTCTCTCGAACCCAGTCAATGGTATGGAAGTCATCGTATGTTCCTACTCCAGGAATTGGTTCATCCAGAAGATCCAGTAAATGTGTTGAACTGTTGATACTTCCTCCATTTGTCATTGTATAATGAGTTCCTGTGGGAGAGGAAAGAGCAGAATGAATTAATTCTGCAATAAATGAAGTATTCTAACGTTCACAACACTACAGCATATAAAATTTCTTAACTAGTAATTAATACACTTCCCATAATATGCATATTTTACTTTATTTAGGTCTCTCAGTGTTGCATGTCACTATTTTTTTCTGTCACTCATCTGTACATTAAATTTGCACATTAGTGACTTTGTATTTCCATTGGTTAAATATGAATGTACAAGTCAAATTGTTCTGCTTTGTGTGCAGACTCTAGAGCAACTTCAATAGAACAAAGTGGAAAAAATGAGCAGCTTTAACACACATTTAGCTTGAAGTTTATTTCAGTTTATGAACTACAAGAGGAACATCTGACTGTAAGAAAACAAAGCCAGATGATTAAAAGTCCACAGCACTTCCATAAGTTACGAGTTATTTTTAAATATATATACTACTGATTACCAATCTCTCCTACATGTTTAAACCAAACCTAAAATACATTACAAACCGCTTATCTGTGCAGCTAAAAAGTAACAGAAAGCCAAGCAATACTTCTTTATTTCATGTAACTCACAGAACAGCCCCCAGTCATGAGAAGTTGGAAGTACTGTATAAAAATGTCTTCTTCTAATCTGTCATTCCTATCTAGTTCCTTCACAAGCAGCTTGCATAGCAACATCCCCAACAGTATTTCTTTCAGTGATCAAGAGCAAGAGAAGTACTGAGAAGTTTTCCCTCTTCAAAAGTGATCAAGAAAGTTTTTTTTTTAAACTTTCAAATGTCACCAACTCTTTAATATCTTGGGTTTTTTTCAGTTCCTGCAGTACAGAACTGAAATATAATTTTCTGATGGATGGTTGCCTAAATATAGCACGGCCACCATTTGTCCACCCACACAAATTGCTTCTGTAACAGTAATTGCTATAAGGGGAACATTTATAATGAGGTTAATATAGATAGTGATTTAAAGAGTGATTACTCTCATTTATTTGACTAAGAATAAAATAATTTGGCCAACAGCATGTGGCGTACCACAATAATCTCTGTTCTTAAAGAAGTAGACCCAAGCTGGCCAAGACTTCTATCAGACAGCTACTAGAACGCATTTCACTAGACTGACACTGGGATGGTTAGGTAGGTGGGGGTTTTTTTGAGTTGGGGTTTCTTGTTTCGTTGGTTTTTTTGAGGTTTTTTTTTTATTGCAGGTTCAGCTTCTGGGTCTGGTCAGCAGAAGTTTTCAATTTATCAAAAAAAAGAAGTCTTCAAAGGGCCTACCTGTAAACTTCCAAACACTACAAATCTCAGTCCTCAGTTCTCATCAACTGACAGTCAGACTTATACATAGGTAAAATATGCTTGTTCCCTTCAAATTTGTGAAGTCTGAGACCTAGCAGAAGCAGTGTGACACCTTCCGTTACACTCAGACCCAAAGGCGTGCCTCAGCCATCTATTGCTTGAGGGGTCTCGTTTATGTCTGTTTATTTGGATGTTTTCTTAGTGGTAAAAGACAACACACAAGAAAATAATACAAAAATCCTATTAAGACAAAATGCAATCAAAAATTTTCAAAATACACAAACTACTCATTACATATACACATTACATATAGAAAAGCTTAAAATTCTATAAAAATATTACCTTTTTTTTTTAAATCCTCAAGTAAAAGAAGAGAATGCAAATACAGAAGAATTCCTCAACAATGCCAATACCATCCTCTCATGCTAGCCTGGCTGCAAACTTTCTTAAAACTGTTTTTTTCCCCAGTCTATTCCATATTAAGTTCTCCCTCACCTATTCAACATACCTAAGCCCTGTAAATCTCTTCCCAAAGCTGCTGCTAGTCTCTCTTAAGGCAGATGTAAAGAAATATTATCTATGCTTCCATTAATAAAAGGCTAACAACAACAAATTAAAATCAGACTTGCTAGTAGAGGTGATTGTGAAAACCTTGCTTTAGGAAAAGGGATTCAATTCTCTTGCCATTTCCAATTCTCATATCTAGAAAGGAAGTGTAAGATCCATGTCTGGGTAGCTGAAAGGGCAAGCTGATCTCATGGAAAAGGCAGTAACAAAATTCACACTGTAATGATTAGTTTAGCTCTCAAAATTAAGAGAGCAACAGATAATGAAAATATTTATTTTTACATTAAATTAACCTCCTTTGCAAAGCAAGGGGACATAAATTAAATTCAGCCACAGTTTAATTATTAACCTCCTGCAAAGTTACAATGTGATCAAGCAGTTTCCTGAACCTGAGTGATCACAGTAGGACAAAAGCATGCCTTTGCTCCAGGGGAGTTGGTTTTATGCCCTGCTATATATGAAGCAATATGAAGTTATAAGGAGCTATGCCACACAAAGTAAAGGAGAGTTGAGAGTTATAAATGCACCAAAACCAGTAACAGATGATTTTATGCATATCACAAGGTGCTAAATTGGAATTCTCTGCAGGGAAACCATGAGGGATGGCACCATACTCATTACACTAGACCCCAAGCAGAACTCGGAGTAGGCTACAAAGAATGGTCATTGCCTGCACACAATAAAAATCCCACCAAACCTACGTCAGGCTCCTACTTTGCCAGCATTCACTGGCACAATAAATACTGAAATGTAATATAAATGAATACTGTATGATAGGGAGGACATACAGAAGAAGATGTGAAGCTGAAGAGTTGGTTTTGTTGAATACAGATCTCCCATGAACACTTGATGCAGCTGAACAGTTGTACCAAGTGAGAACAGGCAGCAGCGATACCCTGCATTAGCCTGTGGTAGAAAAGCTGCTCTATAGAGGACCACAAAGAGGACAACTGCACAAAATCTGATGCTCTGTATCTGAGATAAGCAAGTCTGACAGTAGTGGGAGAGGACATTCTCTGGCTAGTATTATGATTTATGTAACATATACCTATTCTAAAGAATTTAAAGAAATATACCCTTACCAATACTCAACCAGGACAAGTTGTTAACAGTAATACACTGTACTTTGGGACACCTGACCAGAACGAGGTACAGCAAAAACAAATAAAAATGCTACATGGAAAAAACTGGAATAAGAGAAGTAGATTCCAACACCGTAAAAAAGGTCTCATCTCTGAAGGGGTGAGGGGTTTTTGTTTGGTTGGGTTTTTTGTTTGTTTGTTTTTTTAAGTGAGAATGAAAAAATACAATCCCAAATTGCTTGAGAAGTCACTATGGCTGACAGAAAAAGCAGTCCTTACCATACTGCTCTCCTTCATTTCTCTCTGAACAGGAAGTTATACTGCATGGCTGTTCGCTCCCAACACTGATCCAACCTACTGCTTTGCTTAGCTAGTCCCTTCTGACAGAAAGCAGGAACAAAGAAATTTGAGAACTAATATTTTGCTACTCATACAAGTTGTTTTACACATTACAGATTCCTCCTTGTGTCATATCCCCTCTGAGGCAAGGAATATCTCTTCTTTCATATGCTACATATATGGCTCATACAAGCAGTCTTGAATCTTGATTGATGTTGGAACTATGACAACTATGACAAAAAGCTGATTTATGTAAATTACACATAGTATTTTTCAGGTGCCATGCACAACATTTTCAAAGGCTTCCTCACCTCCTCTAATAGTGATCCCATACCCCCTCGGCCTTTTGCAACTCAGTAGATTTCTTTCAGATCTGAAAGCAACCCTGAGCAACATGTAGCTGGTGAAAAGTCATGGGTTTTTTAAAAGAAAATACCTGTTAAATTTTTAGTTAATTCATTTAAAAAGGAAAAGATCACATCAGCAAGGACTAGTACCCGTAAAACACAAGCAGACCATTACTGACTTCACTACGGTACAGTTCAAAAATTTTCAAGATAAAACGTTTTAAAACACTTAATAAATCAAAACATGAGTTGTCAACATTCATATGCTGTTGCATTTTTCACTTCACAAATCTCTCGGAACAAGTCCCCGGTGAAGGAACCCAGTAGATCATAATTCAGGGTCCTGCTATCCTGTCCCTGGTATGAAGAAATGGACAGCCAGTGGACCTGGGTTGTCACTTTTTCTTAGTGTTCTCCCTTCCAGGGAGGCAGTGGGTTCCAGTTTCCACACTCTACGAGTTAAAAATCCCACTGGAAGTACACTTAAAACACCCTGAGTTAAAGACATGAGGTAGCTGGTGCTTCACAGTTACCTAAACACAGTTTCAGGCAAAAAAGGGGTTTTGCAACATACTTGATGCTCCTGATTCCTGCATAACTCTTCAACAATCCTTCCCAACTCTTTCCTTGTGCACAGTGTTCCTTCTTTTCTCATAAAAATAATGAGAAGAGAAACATCAAGATTTAAAACAAATACTGCACCCTAGGTAATCAAACAGTGCACGATAGATTTTTATGGGGTTCTCTACCCATATGATTATCTGAACAATTACCCAATATCACCTAAAGAACAAATCCACACAGCTACAGCCTCCACAGAGAATAAAGTACAGAACTGACACATGAGCAGGCTCAAGTGGGTGGTTAACAGAGTTAACAAGAGATCATAATTTTATGATAAAGTTTAAGACCCCTTCTATATGCTATACAGTATATAACATACATCTTCTGAATGCACATCACAAAATGCACACCGTTCTCTCTCAAACTGAGTATATATCAGTCGAGGGAGGTGATTCTCCCCCTCTACTCCACTCTCATAAGGCCCGACCTGGAGTACGGCATCCAGTTCTGGAGCCCCCAACACAAGAGAGACATGGAGCAATTAGAACAAGTCCAGAGGAGGCCACGAGGATGATACGAGGGCTGGAGCATCTCTGCTATGAGGACAGGCTGAGAGAGTTGGGGCTGTTCAGCCTGGAGAAGAGAAGGCTCCAGGGAGATCTTATAGTGGCCTTCCAGTACCTGAAGGGGCCTACAGGAAAGCTGGGGAGGGACTTTTCATAAGGGCAGTTAATGACAGAACAAGGGGAAATGGGTTTAAGCTGAAAGAGGGGAGGTTTAGATTAGATATTAGGAAGAAATTCTTTCCTGTGAGGGTGGTCAGACACTGGAACAGGTTGCCCCGAGAAGCTGTGGATGCCCCCTCCCTGGAAGTGTTTAAGGCCAGGTTGGATGAGGCTTTGAGCAACCTGGTCTAGAGGAAGGTGTCCCTGCTGATGGCAGGGGTGTTGGAACTAGATGATCTTTAAGGCCCCTTCCAACCCAAACCGTTCTATAATTCTATGAAATGGGACATATCTCTCAGGACATAATTACACAGTAAGGCTGAGCTGATCTAACAGACTGCTGCCACCCAAACAGGAGATCTTGTTCCCCCTATTTCTCCCTCCCATTCTTGGTCACACTCTCCTACTTCTACTCCTGGCTCAGCTCTGTCACTCTTGGATCTGACTGCACAGTACATCAAGCAAACATGCTAGTCCAACTAAGTCGACAAAACTAACAAAAAAAATTCTGCCACTATACAAGCTTCTGGTTCTGTCAGACAAGAAATGAAATAGAACCAGTGCAAGAGCAAGAACTGACAGAAGAGATGGGGAACGACAAGCAGCTTCCCCACCTTCCACAGCAACAAACTGTCAGACTAGTTATACTGAAATATATAAATACACCCTTGGGGTCTTGTTAAATTTTAATTATGTCTTTCTGCTGGAAACAATTCAAAACTCCCATATAAATATTAATATCCAGACACTATGCAGTTACATCCATTTCATAGAGCTCAAAACTCCAGAAGGTGGCTACATTTAAAAACATTTCAGTTGTGAACACAACAAGAGATAAACGGTGTCAATATGAGAGTCAATAGCAGAGCAACAGCAAGACCCAATTTCTCAAAGGTATTTCTCTACAAGCTACAGAACTGCTAACTCTTATAGCAAAAATACACTAGTTTGCTGCTGCTCTCACATCCCTTGTTCTAGACAGTCCACAACTACAGAGTATTGTCCTCAGCAGCCATCCTTCTAGCTGACAGCAGTCCAACGTGTTCCATTTGTGGTACTCTGAACAGTATGAAAGGAAGGGGGAAAAAACGCACCCCTGTGAGTGAAAATGAAGCTAATCAGTTTACACCAAGGCTGGAATAAGCTCTCCCTGACATAACCATCCAAACCTGCTGAGCGCTAAAATCAGCAGGGGCTGCAGCTTTCCAGAGACCAGATACTAATCCAAGGCTTTGCTTCACCCGTGTGTCCTTGGGTATTAGGTAGCAAGGGGAATGGAGGTGGGGAAGTGCCCTGAATGCAACGCACACCATTAAGGATCATTTACACTCGTAACAAAGAAGATTTGTAATCACAGGATACATGTTAGTGCCTGCGCTGCTCTGTCTCCATTTTCAGACCTCAAAATATGAGGCTGTCAATTAAAAAAAAAAAAAAAAAAAGAAAAGAAACAATCATCAGTTTATTTAAATTTGTCTGTAACCACTCAAGAAGAATCATAAGGACCATTGTCTTTTCTTAGCTAGAAGTAATTTTTAAATTTCAGAATCGGGAGCACAGCATGCCATGCCAGAGTGCTATCATTCACTACTATTGATGATCAATGATTTTAAAGTCTCCGTAATCAAGTAATAACATTCCCCTTTGTGTCTAACAATGAATTTTCAGCCTGTCGCTTCAGTTGGCTCTTCTAAACTCATCAAAGGCTTAAAAGCACAAATTGGTCTCTGCATGACAATCAAAATGCATACAAAAATTACAAAACTATACATACACTAACTGAGAAAAATCAGCTGGAAAAAATCTGATAGATGATGGGAAAGAATCTGAAAAGGGAAAAGATCTGATGGGAAAGATCTGATAGATGATGGGAAAGAGGAAGACTCAGAAGAAGATCTGAAGAAGAGGGAAAATAAAGACAATGCTTTATCAAAGTACTGAGTGATAATCTCCTCCTCTCCATTTCTTCTGCCCTCTACCCCAAATTTGGGTTAAAAGTAACCTTTAAAAAAGCAAGAGTTAAATGAAAGCGAAATAGTAGCACCTCAGAGTTAAACCAAGACTTCGGAAGGCTTGCATCCACTGCAAACGCACAGGAATCTGAGAAGGCAGCAAAGAGGACATCAAGTATTGCTCAACGTGTATAGCATAATTAAAAAAACATAAATAGCTTTGGCTTTTTACTTTAGGTGGAAGAAATACTTCTATTTCTATGAATCAGAAAAAAAATGGCTTTATTATTACAGATTTCATAGAATCATAGAATGGTTTGGGTTGGAAGGGACCTTAAAGATCATCTAGTTCCAACACCCCTGCCATCAGCAGGGACACCTTCCTCTAGACCAGGTTGCTCAAAGCCTCATCCAGCCTGGCCTTAAACACTTCCAGGGAGGGGGCATCCACAGCTTCTCTGGGCAACCTGTTCCAGTGTCTGACCACCCTCATAGTCAAGAATTTCTTCCTCATATCTAATCTAAACCTATCCTCTTTCAGTTTAAACCCATTTCCCCTTGTTCTGTCATTAACTGCCCTTATAAAAAGTCCCTTCCCAGCTTTCTTGTAGGCCCCCTTCAGGTACTGGAAGGCCGCTATAAGATCTCCCCGGAGCCTTCTCTTCTCCAGGCTGAACAGCCCCAACTCTCTCAGCCTGTCCTCATAGGAGAGGTGCTCCAGCCCTTGGATCATCCTCATGGCCTCTTCTGGACTCGTTCTAACTGGTTTTCTTGGAGTCTTAAAGGCAGAACGGACTAATTTCTTTAGCTATGTTTATGATGAATAGGGACTTCAGATATGCAAGTGGAGTTATGGGGATCCCCACACTACTAAAGGTACAACTTCAATAGTAAGATGAGCAGTGCAGGAAGGAAATGAGAAAAAATAAAAGGTATAACATTACAAAAGGGAAGTAATCCATCATCTAACAATGGTCAAGGCAATGAGTCAGAACAACAGAAATTTAGGTAACCAGATTTTGAAGCACTGCTGCTGCATGTAGATAAAAGCTACTTGCTTCCACGTTGTTTTGGAGGGCAAAGATGGGATGCGAGAAAAACAATAATTCTGCTAATATTATTATCCAGTCAGGCCCAAGGAGGGCAGAATCTTGGTTTGTTCATTAGCCTTCTAATACCACATCTCAAAATTATTTCCAAAATTGAGAAACACATGCCTAATAGAGAACCTTATGACTCACACAGCACATGCAGACAGATAACCTGTAGGTGCCTACAAAGAACTGTAGTTGTATCTCATGGCACTGTCTGTTAATCACCAAAGTTACATATGCTAAACTCATAACTGAAAATCTTTATCCCCTTTTTATACTAGGGACCTTTAAAACAAAGTGCAGCAGAAATTCAGTGCTGTAACCACGCTGAGTTTCTCCAAGTAACGCTTTTTCTTAAAGCATTCAATGTGAGACAACTATCATCATCTTGATTGCATTCTCAGTCATGAGCCTGTAATTAGTCTAAAAATAAATTTTATTATTCTCCCTCTGCTACCAATAAAATTACAGGGTCAAACTCTAGCTCTGAGCGTGTGTACACAACTTTCATACCCATTTACTTCAAAGGTCATGCTGAGAATCTCGGTCTCTAATGACTTTTGATTTATCTACTAATTCTTAAACGTAAGAGGCCCACAAGCAGAAATGCAGCCTAAAATACAAAAGTATAACTTTTACCACTTAGAGGATCTGAACTGACTCAGTTTGCATCTGACTCAAACTCTTCCTAGAATATTCATAAATATCCTCTGCTGGCAGGGGGGTGGAGATGTTTCCCCAATATTTCAGTTGATAGTGTAGTCTAAGCAACAGGAGTTGCACCTACACACAGTGGTGACTGGTGTAAAATAAATGAAACTAAGTTATTTTGTCTCTCTCTCTCAAAAAAAAAATCAGATTTACTAAAAGTAAGTAATCAGTAAATTTGGTGTGCTCTTTATGTATGTAATTTTCACACCTCCTGGCTACTGACTCAATCGTAGAATATTAGTGGTACAGCATTTCCTTAATTTTGCCTGAGGACTTCCAAAATCTAAAATCTAAGATGTGCTTATGCATATGTAACAAATAAAAGGGAGTTAACAACCCTTGTGCTTGCTGAAGCTCGGGTTTTGCTACTGGTAGGCTGGCCACTATACATGTACTGCTATTGCTCAGATTTCAAATCTTTAAAGAAGGGTAAAATGAATGCTTATTTAGGAAAAAAAAGGAGTGAGGGGAATCAAAGCGTGTGAGCATGTCTGTGGATGGCTGGAAGACAAGCAAGATACTTATTACCTGGAACTTTCAAAAGGGTCCAGCTAATAAAAATGATGCAAAAACAAATCCAAGGGCAAAGAATTGAGCAACACAAGTAATTTATTTACACAACATATAACCCAGCATATGGTTTATTATATAAAAAATTCTTATGAAAAAGTGTACATATCAGTTACTTTTGATACATGCAATCCTAAATCAGGATTTTAAAACCCTTTCTGAGAAGATAAATAGTACTTTTAACTCCTTTAGTTAACAGAAAAGATGGAGAACTGTGTTCCTGCAGTTTTATTTCAGTATAACAGGGAAGATAAGGAGGTCTGGAACAATGCATTTAGAACCACATAAAGAGAAGTCTCAGGACAGAGTAAGTTAAAGGAACTCATGATAAGAAGTATTCAAGAATATCTGTATTTTGTTGAAGAGGTAACGATGAGTAATCAACATTAAAATATAAATACAATTAATAAATACATATTTTAAAATCTTTCCATTTGCTGTTTCACGGTGTATTTGCACTGAAAAAAAAATAAAACATCTTCTTAATGCAAACCAACGGTCAGGCTTTTAATAATAATGCATTATAATACTAATTGAAAGGGCCATTAATTAAACCTCCAAGACCCCTAATGATTTAAACAGTCATTTCATCACTGTTGAGGTACAGCCACTTTGGGTGAGCTACTGCAGTCAATTAGTGCAACAAATGCTTTGATGTTACAAAGCAGTTTTGCATGACATGAACATTACTCTGCAGGACAGAAGAGCTGTCAGTATGTGAATAAGGGAAAAAATTCCACTGGCTTTAACAATTAAGCTTGTTTTCTCAAAACATCTTTATCCATTTTCTCTTAGCTTATTATTACAATGCTCTGAAATCTACACGAGAGGAAAAAAACCTTGGTAGCATCCTTTTTTAGACTCAGAGATAATAAGGAAATATCAAGAATTTACTTCAAATTTCTGGTTTTGTCTGTTAGCATTTTAAGCCTTATTCTGATAACTAGATGACAATAACAGATTTCTGTGGTATTGTAAATCAGAAAACCCACAAATTTTGATGAAATCTATGGAACAAACTGGTCTGGAGATTCAATTTTCTTCTGAGTCATAAGCACTTGATAAATTAAGATTTGCGAGAGATTATGGTAATGCTGTTGGGGTTTTGTTATTGTTTGTTTGCTTTTATATCTAAACTCAGTATAACAAACCGAAGAAGAACCAGTAACACTGGTTTTGAAATACAGTATTAGAATTTAAGAAGGACCAGCCCTAACGGAATTCAGTGAAACTCCAAGAAGTGACAAGTCACAACTGGGAATTCTCTTGTTGGCTCTTAGTGGTGTCACCACAACCAGAACACCTAGTCGAACCCTCAGCTGTTTTCATTACACAATTTCTAAACTGTATATTTAACAGCAATACACCAGTGTGCCAGATACCATTTTGCACTGCAAATATCTATTTTTCATTGTAAAATCAACTAAAATTTGGTAATTTCTGTCTGATCACATTTTAATGTCTAACTATAATTTGCAGAGTTTGAATGTGTAATAACAGGGCTGTTTTGCAGTTTTCATCTTTAAAACTATCTACAAATCTACATCACAGAAAAGCTGAGGTTGGAAGTGATCTCTGGAGGTCATCTGGTCCAGCCCCCCTGCTCAAGCAGGACCACCTACAGCCAGTTGCCCAGGACCACATCCAGATAGCTTTTGAATATCTCCAAGGAAAGAGATTTCACAACCTCTCTGGACAACCTGTTCCAGTGCTCAGTCACCCTCACAGTGAAAAACTGTTTCCTGATGTTCAGAGGGAACCTCCCACATTTCAGTTTGTGCCTATCGCCTCTGGTCCTGGCACTGGGCATCACTGAAAAGAGTCTGGCTCTGTCTTCTTCGATTTGATAAGACCTCCAATTCACACCTTGCAAGTGTTCTAAGAAAATACCATCCTTGATGTCTCAGAAGGGATTCAAAAATCTGACTTAGAGCGCTATCCAGCACCTGCCACGAAATTATCCAGGCAGAGAAAAATTTGATTGTTTTAAAATACTCTAAGTCATATTAGAACTTGTTGATATTCTTAACATATGCTGAAAAACATTCTAAGAATCATAAAAAGATAACAAATAACCTTTTATATAAACTACTAAAACACAGACAAAAATGCTAAATAAACATTTTAAAAGTGTGATCTTTATTTATTTACAGCAGCACCAGTTTACAAGGAGAGGTGAAACAATGGACAGAAAAAAAAAATCACCTTATGTAAACCATCTCAGCCTACCTCCTCTCTAATGCCATCACCAGTAGCCATAAATGTTGATAACTTTCTAATTTTAGATTAACCAATTTAAACAAAAGTGACAACTTACCACATATGCTATTTTTAAACACCAAAGTGTAACCATCTAATCCAACCAGGAAAACAACTTATATCCTCATAATTTGAAGGCATAACTTTAACTTACTCCTACTATATCTTTTCTCAGTACAAAACCACATCTTTATAGAATGTGTTCTGCTTTAAATTTTCAGTAAGAAAAAAAAAGGCAAGCTCAAAAGAGGACTTTTTTCCTGAACATTGACAACACTGTTTTAATATCCTTCGTTGTAAGCAACAGTGTAAAGAATCTATCACAAAGCTGCAGTTTCTTAAGAGGTCATCAATATTAGCTTAAATAACATACTAGAATTGTATACCTTTCCCTTCATACATCAAAGACGTCAACAAAGAGTCAAGTCTAAAGCACACATAACAACTTCAAGCTAGACAAATGCTGTTCCTATTCAAGTTACTGAAAGGCATGAAAATACCCTAGTGAATAAACTCTTGCCAATTCGGTCATGGTCAGTCACAATCACAATTTGGGGATTTATTTGTGCATGAGATTTTTATTTATTAAAAAAAAGAGAGAGTGCAAGGGAAAGACTGCCACATACTGAAGATGGAGTCACAAACCGATGAGATGTGAAGCAGGGCTAATCTGCCCACAGAGAAAACAATCACTGACAGCACAGGAACGAGCCAGAACTGAATCCCCCTCCGACAAAGGGCATCGGGCTGCCAAAACAAAGCGAGGCAGTAATTAACAAGCCCTTACCCCTCCGCTTCACATCTGAACAGCAGTCTCACACGTCCAGACAGGCGAACAAGTAACTCGAACGTAAATTCGGCATACCTCGTTTGTGCAACTCCCTGAGCGGAATGCCGTCTGCCCCCCCGCCATCGTAGGGCAGATACGGATCCGAAGAGACATCCATGGACGCGAGGAT
>NW_010321358.1:0-3236 GCF_000700745.2 Antrostomus carolinensis
AGGAAGGGGGGGGAAAGGAGGAAGGGGGGGGAAAGGAGGAAGAATTGTGTTTGATTGAGAAAAAGACAGGAAACAAAAATGACATAATTTAATGCTAAAATACATGCAAACAATTGCAGCAAAACTAACTAGAGAAAACAAGAGTGGAATTTAGACTTCATACAACAATATTGGTAACCTAATCAATAGGTTTAAAACCAAAAAAGAGAATATTAAAAATCCAGAGATAAGCACACAGAAAAACAATCAATGCCCCTAAACAGCAGCCTTTAAAATGTATTGTGGAAAACACTTTGGATTGATGAATCTACTTTGAAACTAGTACTCAACAAAATGAGAAAAGGGAAGAAAATTGATCTGTGTGAACTGAAATCAAGTTGCTCTATTTAATAGGAAGACCTATTTCTGAAAATCAGTTCCCATAGTTACCATAAGCTGCACTGCAAAGGTTCAATGCTGACCTAAAGCACTTTCTTCTAAATCTTCTATATAGGAAGATTTTTTAAATACTTGAAATACGCGAGCTCCTAGCCTAAGCTCTACAGTGACTTTATAATAAAATTACTTTTTGTTAGATGCTTAAAATAACCACAGTTTCTAGAGTTTGTGTCAATCTCAGTTTTCATCCTTATATTGTCAAAACAGAGGAAATACTTTTTTTTTTTTTCATTCCACAAACCCACTCACTCCCTGGAAATAATTTTTGCATTAAAGAGAGAGCACAGACTCCTGAACCTCCATTTAATTCTTTCAGTAGCTAGTATCACAGTAAAAACCCCAAGCACTAAAGAGAGGAAGACAGAATACGAGTCCCAAACATACATAACAAATCACACTCACATTAAGTTAACTGGCTGTTCCTTCTTCAAGTATTTACATTGGCAAGTGTTCTTCTAGTAATGAGCTAGCAGTTAATTTCTTACCAAAATAAATACAGTGGTAATGATCAACCAAAAATTACCTGCATTTTTCCTGTTTTGTCTAGATCTGACCAAACGTAATCAGCTTATAATTATGTTAAGTAGTTTGCTTAGCATTCTATTTATAAAACTGATTAGAAGCTGCTAAGCAGAGTAGGCAAGAGTTCAACACTTTATTTTGATGTTGAAAGCAAAGGCTAGGGGAGGACAGCAGAGGGAATGTGGACAGCACAGAGAACAAACAAAAATCAGAAAATTTCAGAAAGATTACTGTATTTTAAGGGTTGCAAATCTGTTGCTTGATGCACATTTAAAATTTGTGTGTTATTTTGTTAAATAGCACATCTTTAGAATTTTTAAATTATTACTATTAAATATTTGATTACTTAAATAGGTCCAAATAAACAAATATTCAGCCATACTGACTACTGTTGACTTTTCCTGGAGAGAGAGAAAATGGTGTTGGCCCTGGCTTGGGAAAGTGAAAATCCAGGTTGCAAGGAAATGACAAAACCACTGCTGAGGCCTTGGCCTGATGTTAAGCTAACTGAATAGGATGTGAAAAACTAAAGGATGTGACATGAGAAATTGCTGGATGTGACAGATAACATTGTAAAATGCTGACAAAAACTACAGAGTGCACCATGAGGGATGGTTGGATTTCACAGAATGTTAAAGGGGAGTCACGTGAGAAACAGCCAAACTTCACAGAACATTGAAGAGGGACCTTTAAGGCACTGAGGACCTTCTGGGAGGCAGAACTTGCAACACCGGCAGTACTTTGGTAACCCTATCTGTAACACCATAACAGGCCAAGATTCCCTATATAACAGTATCACAAGTAACAAATTTGAGTATAGATGGAACAAAACCAGGACCAATAGGGGAAAAGTAACCAGGGGTGGCAATAGGAGAGTCAAGAAAGAGGAAAACACATCAGCTATGCAAAATATGACCAGTGTTGTCCCTTAATTGTGGTGACCAAAGTTCCTGCCCTTGATCACCACATCCTTCTTAGGACCATAAAACAAACCAGTTGTTCTGACCATACCACAGGAGTCAAATTTGCTTCCACAATCAAGAGAAGCAAGGAGGGTGGCAGGGTGCTTCCCCGGGCTAACAGAAGGACACTTGGTTGGACAGATCAAGTAACCTGGTTACCCACATGTCAGGGCTGGCTCTAGCTGTCAGCATCTGCCCCTAAGACAGGTCTGTCAGAGAATGTCTTCAACAAACTGCTTCAATTTAACTCCTTATTTCCCCATTTACATAACGGACTTCGTACTGCTTTTATTGTCTCCTTCACTAAGGTTATTTTTGGCACTGTCAGTAACAAAAACAACAACGTCAACAGTTGAATTTATTTAAGCTCTTAACATCTATCTCTTGCTACTTCATCTTTTAGATAAACATGAATCTCAGTAGTTAGAGGTTCTGACTTTTCATACACACGCTACAAATTGAACTTTGATTCCAAGTAGTAATGCCCTGTCTTTGCAAGTAAGAGAATGGTAGGAGAATAATACCTTTCATACAGAACAAAAGGTACTGATAGTATAGGACAGGACAGAACTAAAAAGAAGATAGAGGAAAATACAGTTCCTAACTACATGGGAAAAAAATAAATTAAAAAAACAGGGCAAGGGATTAAAAGAAACAATAATTTATCAGTGTTTATTAACAATAGCCCTTACTCCAATTGCTTGTAGAGAATAAGCACGACTTCATCTTAATAACAATGTAGTGATAATATTCCAAACACACACACTTTTTGTTCATCACCAAGATTTAGACCGACATTTGATTAATCCATTACAAATTTGCAACTGCCTGCCAAAGATTATTGTTTCTTTAAAAGATGAAAATAAAAGGGGTTATATTATATATGGGGGAAAAAATAATCACTAAAGGCTTATATTTGATGCTAATTTACATTTTTAGCAATTGTTTTATTTACCTTTTTGTTTTCTTGTAGTTTTCCAGCTGTAAAGTCTGCACACATTTGTATCTTTCCAACTCACACTGTTCACATAGGTCCTCAAGACACAATAGATGATTCTCCATTTCCTCAAAGTTTGCCTCTAGCTGCGCTATAAGAAATACTTATATGAACATCAAATTGTATCAACAGATGGACAACTCACCTGAACAGAAACAGGAATTCATAAAGGTACATAATTAACACAGTAATAATTACATATATATATATAAATGGCTCTGAAGGATAAACAAATCTTAGCCCATATCACACAGGAAAGAGAGACAGCAGTGCCATGTTAAGGGAGATATATCTGAGGTTCCCTTTGCAGTGAGATG
>NW_010321358.1:3264-18367 GCF_000700745.2 Antrostomus carolinensis
GTCTCACAGGCTTGTGGTCTACACTTCAGGAGAAGAAGCAACCAGAACCCATAACTTCATTTTGCTTCTTGGGCACGCTGTCGGTTTACCCCTTCTGCCTCAGGTACCAATCTTAGGAATAAAGCTGTGCTGATCAAGACCAGTACTAATCTTAAATTATTCCAATGAAGCAAAAGTAAAGCATACTGGGAGAATCTTAACTATTATATGATCTCATGAAAATATAAAAGAATACAGACTTTGAAAGTTTGCTCTGAAGACAGACCCTTTACTGATAGGTGAATCTCTAGATTTAGCTATTTTACATACCCATGCACTTAAAAAAAAGCAAAACCTCCCAATCTCCTATTTAACCATAATTATTCAGTCTCAAGTCAAAAGAGATCATGTCTGTGAAAAGCCCTAAGAAACCTGGTCTTATCTCATAGCTCGCTGTTTTGAGTAGAAATTTAGACTAGAGAACCCCTGAGATCCCTTCTGACCTGAATTATCCCATGTGAACCTTGAATCAAAGGATCACTCTCCCTGCAGGTGCTTAATGCTCAACTCCATGTCCCTCCTCAGGATCCCAAAGTGGGAAGACTATTTTCCAAAACTCTAACCAGCTAGTCACTCCAGGATGGAGCTATGTGAATATAGGACTATCATTCAACCTTTTGCCAGGACTTCTCCTATCCCAGAGGGAAGGTAAATTGCAGGAGGAAGGATAAATCACATTTTTACAAACTAAATAACAAGCAAAGAATAGAAGGGATTTTGCAGTTCAGAGACAGGTAACGCTAATCGGTTGCAGTGTATGAACTTGATTGTTGATGGACAGAACTACATAGATGATGGAACAAAATAGCAGAAAACCTAAAGTAACTCTGAGTTTTGGCAAATGGCTGTTTCACCTTTGCCTTAAACAGACAGAAATAATCATCACAAAGCAAAACAATAACTATTAAGTTCAAGGTAGAAAAAAAGTTATTTAAAGTTAATCGTGTTTTGGATGCTTAAGAGAAGGAAACAGCAAGCTGCAGGCAACAGTCAAATCTTCAATTTTGGTTTGGTCATTCTACTTGAAGCTTATCTTGAAGTATTCAAAATTTCAGCTTTCTTAGCCATTACCCAATTAGAAATTGCTATCCCTAGATGTCACCCTAGAAAAACAAAAGTTAAGACCTCATAAATAGATTTCCTAGCATGCATAGTCATATATTCAGCTCCAATTACTTAATAAGATTTTTAGTCCCTAACAAGTATGGTACTGCTCCACAACAGTCAGAAAGGGAAACATGAATCATACAATCAGCAAAGATTTCCTTAAATTATTTATCTATATACAGATAACTTGGGGGCAGGGAAGGCAGTTGACAATGTGGAAACAAGTGGAGGAAAAAAAAAGTCTTCAGTTCCACAGATTGTGATGTGGAACGTGCATTGTTTACCACATTGTCAACTTCCTCTCACAAAAATCCAGATGCATTCAAAGGGCAATATCATGACTACAATTACGACTGGCGGTCCATTTATGCTTAAGAAATGGGCTTTTCTGAATGCATTAAAATCCAAATGTTGGTATTATGCTAACTTGCTTTTCAGAATGATTGCCCACTTATTAATCTGCAAAATTCACAAACACAGCAGGGCTCAAGATAATTTAGTGAGGTAGCTATCAAACACTGGTTTTTCCACTTAAAAACCCCACCACCTGCTTTGTTGTACTTCCTGTTGAAATCATATTAAAAGACAACAACAAAGAACAGGAAAATAAAGAGGATGAAGAAAAGTGAATTCTAGAGAGCAACTAATTCCTTGTACTGGCATTTGAGCAGCCTCTAGTGGGAACTGGAGAAAACATTGTGCTCCTAAAGACTGGGAATGAACACTTAAGATCTCTCCAGAAGACAATCCTGCTTTACTGCAACTTCTTTTCCAGCTCGCTCTGAAACAGCACTGCTATAAAGGAGAAAAACACCCTCTCTTTTTAAGAAGGCTGGAAAAAAATTCATTGTACCTTTAGATTAAGAATTTGCCTGTATAGTAATGGATATCATTACACTACATTATTAAAATTCCTTGGTTTTACATACACACCCCCAGTATTTTCCTGATTTTCTCACTACAAGATAAACACTGTTCCATCTCAGGCAATGAAACTCACAAAAGCAAGAAAACTACCAGTAGTTTTTAAACAATCAGTCAGTCAGTTAGAAAAACTGTTTTAATTAATAATAACATATCATTTTCTTTAAACACTCTCCCACCCGCAAATTGTTACTCATTTACAGTTAAACTTTTCACAGACCTCCTAACTGTAAAAATAATCTTAAAATCAAAAAGAAACCACTAAAAACTAGAGCCTTCAAATGGAATGTGTGTTACAGATTTCTGCATCACAAAACATTTATCCAGCTCTTTTTCAAGAGCTATCAACTGCTAGATGCTAATGAAAAATAAACTGTTATTTACGTAACCAAACCCAATTCACAAGTTCAAGTTCAAATGCCAGCTTTGTGAAAAATCTGGATTAATATATTCTTTGATCTTAAATTCAATTTTACTTGACCAATACCTGCTAATATCTAAATCCTGACATAAACCACAATTAATAAATAGATAACAGTAAACTAGTGACTTATAGTCCCCAAAGACACTCATGTCTCCCCCAGAGAGACAAGTCTATAGACTCTGATTCACTCATTTTTTCCTCCTACAAGTACTGCTTTAGAGGCTGTCTACAAATTGATGACATGAACAAAAAATAAATTCTATAATCTCAGAACACAAAATGTTGCTGGAAGTATACAGCATAGTCAAGCTGGAAAAATCATTGGTATTTTTATCAAGGAATTTTAAAATAAGTACATTTCATTAAAACACACTTTTTTGCTGCAAAACAAGCACTCAATATATGATGTATTCAGTTCTTAAAGTATTTCAAATGTTACCAAAATCAAAATCGTGCATTTAATGAAAAAGGTATTATAATCACTGTGATGTTACACTTCACAAGTTTTACTACATCTCCTTAATGTCTGAAGAGGCCATTCAGAAGTCTTTAATCCCACTTCTTAAATAAAAGGAAAATGGCCTTTTTCTTTTCTTATGCAAATTCTGAACAAATTGGACTGAATTTTGCAAAGCTAGAAAATGGCAATTTTCATACTTGATACACAAGCTGAAAATAAAGCATGACCTTCTGTTCAAGATACAAACAAGGATACCTCCTCCTAAGCAGTGCAAAAAGTTTCTGTTTCCCTAAAGGATTTTCACACCTATCTACATTTTTTGGAAAAAAAATATTTATTAAAGACTAGAAAACAATGGCTTTTCTCTCTGTGAATACTCAGCCTTATTTTCCTACCAGTTTCACCAGTCTAAATATATTTTTACCCTAGAATGAATGTCACCTATATTCATGACCAGCCCTTCTGAAATCAGTATCAAGTTGGTACTTGACATATGATGTTTTAAAAAAAAAGGGGGGGGGGGGGGGGGGGGGGAGAGAAAACAAAAATTGGATGTTAATCAACGTTTCTGTGCATTGATTTGATTTGCTGAAGTCAAAACAGATTTTTGAGCGAAGTGGCCCTGCTCACACATGAAGCATATTTCATATTAAGACAAGTAAGTATGTCAGATAACTACAAGCAGATATGTTCTACAACATCTCAAGTAAAAATTGTCTTAAGTGATGATTCAAATCCTGGACTTTGAAAGGGCAATAACTATCCTTTTCACTTTTACAGGAGAGTAATTTTTTCTTCAAAGTTTTCAACAGCAGTTACAAGATATTGCGTAATACAATAAATTTATCAAATAAAGACACAGACTTCTTACTTGAAGTGAGGGATGACTGAGAATGCAAGTATCTAAGTTCAAGGACTTCATTTATACAGTGCTAATGAAAATGTGTCTTGTTATACACAGCAAAAGCTGAAGAATCTGTACATGACTCATATCAGTTTTAAGTAGGTCACTAAAAAGGCTCATTTCCATTATCTGAAATTTCTTTTAATCAAAAGCAGTCAGGGTTCCCTATCTATTAATAGATTTGTTAAAAGTGTATCATGTCACAACACAGAGCTCTTACTTTTTTTGAAATGATGAAGATTAGCCAAATTACATCTTGGATGCACAACCCAGGATACAGCAGTTTATAATTCTATATTCACGTATTTTTTTACAGAATGTTTCACTCATATTTAAAATTCACAGCCACAGTATTAATCATGTCCTGGAAAAGTGAATACAGTTCACATTTATAAAAAGCAGACAGCTCAGTTATAAAAACTAAAACCAGTGAGCAGAATATCATAGCAAATTTCTGGTAAATCTCTTCCAGAAGTTTAGATGTTGAAGTTGGTATAAATCGTATGTTTCTCTTCAAATAGACTCTATAAAACTCACAAAAAAAAAAATAATCCAAAAAACTCACAGTGGTTAGGAGGGACTAATAAAAACCTCTAGGTGAATTACTCGAAATCTGACATACCAGGTGAGGCTAGAAGATTTGGTTCAAATCTCACAACCTTAGCAGTAGACTTCAAAATTCATTAGCTTCCCCAAGTATAGTTGTTAATGTTTGCTTAAATCCTGCAGTATCAAAAATATTCTAGATACACTGAGCCTTCTCCAGGTAATTCTACAATTAGGGTGAGATTAATTCTGGTTCACAAAACTGAAATATTAGAACTGGGAAGATAACTCCAATCCATCAGGATTTATAGTTCACGACTGCAAATGCTTTAAAGAAAATTCCACTAGCTTTTACTATATAGTTTATCATTGGTCTACGAGTGGACTGAATCAATTTGTGCATGATGATATTAAAATCAGTATTTAAATAAATCATTCAAATAATTCAAATAATTGATACTTCCTTAGAAAATAACTGAGCTTTTCAAAAAGCCAACATTAAATGGTTACCACACATGATAAAGCCTTACTAAATAAGGTGATATAAGAAAATTTATATAAAAAATGAAATGTATTCCTTGGTTCAGAAAAAAATAGCAAAGTTATTACCAGCCTACCTAGGAACAAAAGCTGCCTTGTGTATATCCACTGACCATAGAAGAACAAGAAATTAGCCTCTGAACACATAAAAGAACCCTCCTTTTCTTCGTGTTGGATGCCAGCACACAAATCCAGTCCACCCCACAAAAAATGAGATGGAATTACATGAAGAATTTCTGAATACTTCCCAATTGGTATAAGAATAGTGCAGGCAGAGTCCCTGGGGATCTTAGCTACTAAAATCCATGAACAGACAGCAGTTCTGAAAACTTTAATTTGATGCAACTTGAACAGATCTTCAAGGAGGCAGGAAGAGGCCTACTCTTGACAGAAAGACTTGCTACTTCTCAAGTGTGCGTCTTCGTTTCAGTAACACTAGAGCTTTTCAGAGACTAAGAGGCCAGAACATTTTTTCCTAATTTCATTTTCAACAGTGGATCAACCATTTCATATGAAAGATTTCCAGAAGTAGTGCACTAAAGTATTCATCTTTTTGTCTTTTAAATTAAATCAACATGTGGCAAAGTTATAAAAATTGGAACCCATGTAACAAACATGAAACATTTGACAACCTTAATATGTAGGATTGCCAGTTTCACCCATGAAAAAGCTGGGTATTAGTTCAGAATAGCTTAAACCTGGGCACTGATTTGAACTATGGAAGCCAGCTTTGAACCCAACAATTACTCTCAACAAAAAGTTTCTGCCTTGAAAGCGTCCCAAGTCAGGTGAATTTCTTGCCCCCCTGCCCCAACCAAATTATAACTTAAAACAAATTATTATATAAAATGATGAAGATTCAATCAAAGAGAAGCAACAAATCTTCACAAATTTAAAAAGAATTCAAGAATAAAAATTTTCAACTGTTCACATCAAGATATGCAGTTGCCATACATTTTATTTTTTTTTAAATGATGGCACATACGATGTTTTAACTGCTGGGAGAGCAACCACTACTAATTTTGCTCTTTTACAAAACTAGTATAAGAACTAGTATTTTATAATAGAAAGGATGTGTCTGGGAAGAAAAATTAAATTTTATAGTTACAAAGTTCGCAACAGTTGAATTTCAGTCTCATGTAAGTACCAACTTAAATGCTTGTTATATTTACCAAACCTTACCTAGGCTTGCTGTGAGGCATTCCAGATCTGCTAAAAACCCAGGTATTTGTTGAAGCTGATCCTGTAGTTCCACCAGACTGTTCCTTTTCTTCTCCCAGTGTGCAGAAAGCATCACAACTTCACTATCCACCAGCTGAAAAAAACAGGTTATTTACTTTACTTGCAAATTTATGTACCTATTTACAAGCATCTTGACTAATTTTTTAGAGTTCATGCATCTGCAAGCATAAGGTCAGCACAACAACCTTACAGTGTAAGCACTGCTGAGATAGCTGGGCATCGGTCTGCTTCTGGGAGGTTGTGAGTGAATGCTTTTGCATCACTTGGTTTTCCTCTGTCCTTCAATTATTAAATTGTCTTTATCTTGAACCATAAGTTTTCTCATTTTTGTTCTTCCTGTTCTCTCCTCTGTCCCACTGGTGGGGGAGTGAACAAGGCTGTGTGGGTGCTCAGCTAGCAGCCAGGGCCAACCCAAGTACATTGGTACTAAAAATTCTAGTTCAAAATTATTTGCACGTTTAAAAATATTTCAAGTGTGGCATTGTTATTTTTTCTTACCTCTCCAGCTTTTGCACAATCTTTGGCTCCTTTGTGAAGGGCAGCCCAAGCATCTTCATATCTGAAGAGAAGAAAGATAAAGGACTATTTTTCCTATGTTCCCCTTACAAAGAAAGAGGATTTTGTGGATATTGTGCTTAAATCTACAGGGACTACCAGCAATAACAGTTTAAAAAGTTGTACAGTTGTCTTGCTAGAACAGTAAATACCAGAAAGAAAAATACAGTAAGGAAAAATTTATTTCAAAGAAAAAGTGATTCATGTTTTTCAAACTGCTGGCTTAAATTAAGAGCTAAATGGATCCAGCAATATTTGTAAGACTACACATAAAAGCCTTAAGCACTATTTGGAACCCAATTTCACTAAGAAAATGTAAAAAATTAACAAGATTGTAATCACACCCCATCCCCCTTAAAAAAAAAAAAAAAAGAGATAATAGATTTTTTTTTTAAGATAAAAATACAAAGGAAATTTATAATGCAGATTGCTTCTGTTACTCAGAAAAAATGTGATGAAATGCACACAGAGTACACTTTTCATAGCAATGACAGGCATACTGTCTCTTTTATAAAAGAATGAAATCATATCAAATATATAAAAGTTCTAAAACATCAAATTAAAACTACAGGCTGGGGCTCAGTGCTGGTTTCCTTCACCCCTCTGCATTAGACCCTGAACTAAAGTCATAATTCAATTTTGCTTTTCCTCCAGAACTTGTTTCATTAACATGACAGCACTTAAGGATTGTGCAAGCTTTAAACACATTTATAATTTGGTAACCACCTCCACTCTCCTCGCTGCAGAACATAAAAAAAACCCCTATTACTAACACCTTCATTTTCTTCTCATTTTCTTAACCTAATAAAGTTATTTCTGAAATTACAGGAAGCAGACACTAACAAAGAAATGGAAGGTCATACCTGCTCAGTAATTCCACTCCAGCAGAAAACTCTGGCAAACACTGAACAGTTCTATAAAACAAATGGTAAATACACAAATGTTGGTAATGAATAGGAGGCTGTTATAAAAAATGTGTGCACACATATCCGCGTTTGTCAGATATGCCGAGCATGGAAATATTCCCCACTGTTCACCTGCACAAACATTTTGTCAGTTCTGGTGTGAAATGGATTAAACAGTGTATCTTACAAGAATATTTCAAAGCTAGTGCTGTTTTTTTTCCCCTTGTTATTTTATGGTAGCCCATTCTTACCTCTTTTTTATTATATCCATTAAAAACAACTTTTATGAGATTATTTCTTAGCACAGTTAACAAATATGCAGGATGAACATTGTTTTAACTTAAAACAGTAGACAGAAACATTCTAAAAATAAGACCACAAAAGAATTCCTTTATGACCCTCAATAAAGATACTGCACTTAATATATTCTACATTAAAAATAAATACTAAGCTAAAGAATCTTTGACAGTTTAATGCTCTAGTGATCTCCTATTGGATGCATACATTTTTCATTAATAACAGCTTGAAATATAAAGGCAACTTATCATAAGTTAAAGAAAATTAACAACGCAGCACCTTTAAGGATATATTATGTGAAGGTCTCAATGTCATCCAAGATTCATCTCTTGGAAGGTTACCAGAGTAGACTGTTGTGCGTTAGCATCCAAACAATTTGAATGGAAAAAAACAAATACCATAAATGAAACCTTTTTTCCATTAAACCAAGGGAAAAGTGATAGAATCCATGAGGTGGGAAGGGATCTATCTCAGGTAGTCTCTAGTTCAACCTCCTGTTCTAAGTAGGACCAGCTATAGGATCAGATCAGTTTGCTCAAGGCTATGTCCAGTTGCAACTTGAAAACCTCAGAGAAGAGAAACTTCACAGGCTCTTTGAACAACCTGCTCCACTGCTTTGATTGTCCTCATGAAGAAAAAGCTTTTCCTTATAGCCTCGTCCTGTCTGAACATCTCCTGTTTCAACTTAAGCCTATTGCCTTTCATGTTCCCACCATACACTAGTGCCAGGAGCCTGGCTCCATCCTCTTGATAACCTCCTCATAGGTAATGATGGGCTGTTGTTAGGTCCTCCCAAAGCCATCTATTCTCCAGGTTGAACAAGCCCTGCTCTCAGCCTTTCCTCATATACAGAGCTCCAACTTCAACCATCTTGGTGGCCCTCCACTAAACTTGCTCCATGTTATCAATGCCTTTCTTACATCAGGGGCCCAAACCAGTAGCTAGATGTGGTCTAAGGAGTGCTGAGTGTGGGAGATAATCACCTCCCTCAATCCCACTGCCTGTGAGCCTGTTCACACAGCCCAGGAAGCTGTTGGCTGTCCTTGCTGCCAGGCATGTTGCTGGCTCACATTCAGCTTGCTGTCTGCCAAGACCCCCAGGGTCTTTTCAGCAAAGCTGCTTCCCAGCTAGTCAGTCAGCTCCAGTCTGTATTGTTGCAGGAGAAATCTTCTTCCCAGGGAAAGACTTCGGATTTGTACCTCTTGAATTTCATGAAGTACCTCTTGGCCCATATGGTCCTATAGGCTTTTATGCATTGAGTTCCCCAAACTGATCTTCATCCACTACTGGTCAGTCTCTTCCTTTCACTAAGTATAGAGGACTGGGAGACCTTGTTTGTGAGGACTTGAAGCAACAAAGGCATCAAGTACCTCAACAACATCTACACTTGCTGTCACTAAATCATCTACCCCATTCATCAACAATCCCATGTTTTCTTTGTTTAGCCTTTTATTACCAATGTGGGACTGGAAGCTCTTCTTCTTGTCCCTGACAACTCTTTTAAGCATCAACTCCAGGTGAGCTCTGGGTTTCCTAAGGCTACTGCTGCATGCCAAAGAAGTTATGAAGAGGCTATCAAGAAGTTAACCCTGACATCCTCCAGAACTCTTCTTGACTGCATCCTGCTGCATTGTCCTTTTAGCAGATGTCAAGGAAGTTAAAGGCTCCCATGAGAATGGGAGTTTAATGATACAGAGAATTCCTAAAATTGTCTTGAGAAGACATCATTCATTCCCTGATCAGACAGTCAGTAACAAACTCCCATCGCAACATCACCCTTACTGGTCTCTTCTCTGATCCTGACTCTCAAACTCCCAACCACCCTTACAATCAAGCTAAGCTGTATTTGTCCCAGAACTTTATCATCAAAGCAGAAGTCACCGTGGCATTCCCCCATTTGTGATGATCCAATGGGTTTGCCCTGTGCTTTTTTCAAAAAGTGATTGATATTTACAGTGCACCAGATGAACCAAAATGTTATAGACTGGAAATACACAAAGAAGGCAGCTGCCTAAAATAGTTTCATTCAAACCTTCACCCTTTCTTGGTTTAGTTTCCATGTCTCATCAATACAACCAGTCTTTTGTTAAAAAACTTTTACATCCAAAACATCACGCTTCAGAACTTAAGACATTTTATTTCAGATGCCTTATTTCTTGTTCAGGGCTTGTTTTCAAACTAACTTGTGTCTACACACTGTGTATCAGTAAGAACAGGCTTTATATCAAAGCATATCTGAGCTTATTTGAAGAAACAACATTCACAGACGTTAAGTGGTCTCTCCCTATAGTTTACACAGGTTGAAAGAATAAACAATGTACTAAAATGCAGAGGATAAAAACAACCACAACTCTTTAAATCTTCTTGCAACAGAGGTGAAGACAGATCATTGAAGTAGTCTATTATACATAGATTTTCCACAATAAAAAGGTTCATGTTTCTGTTCTTACACTAAAAAAACTGAATTACAATTTTAGTACGAGATTCACAGTGATTGTAAACAATTACATTTCACTGTACTGCAACCTGAATCTTGTATCAAGTATTACAATAACACTGAATATCCACATAATTTAAACAGTCCTTTATAAATTGATTGATGGCCATCAGAAATTATTTAGCCCTATCAATCAAGGTTCTATTAAGCCAAGTATTCCCTCAGTATTATGTTTAAGCTTTTCTGTTATCAAAAGAATCTTCTGTAAAATTATATGTAAATGTTTTTGTAACTGGCTCATATATATGAACCACTTTCAAATTCTTCTTTAACAAGAACATTCTAGATCAATGCTATATATTAAGGTGTTCAGAAGTACCTCTGTCTGCTTTTTTTGGCTTCTCTTGATTTGTCACCCAAAGTCTTCAACCTATAAATCAAAACACAAAACTGTGAGACATTTCCAACACCAAAACCAGAAAACAACTTGTGTGAACACATCATGTGTTAATTCCAGCCTACTATAGTTAATTTTGTTGCAGACTATTTCACAAATAAATCAGATTTCACTTAGTTTTGTGGAGACTGTCATATTAAATTATTTCCACCTACACTGCTTCTAAATTATGAGATTTTTCTAAAAATGCATCAAGCAATTGGGTACGAAAAGTTTAATAGGAGCTATATATCCAAGTCATCCAGCTCACGATACTGTCTCCTTAGCAGACAAGTATTAAAGATCTGCATAGAAATAATCAGTCCAATCCTGAAGAACACCCTTCACAAGAAGGCATGTGCCAAGGAAAAGCATGACAGTCACATACGAGACATTTGTACCCACTTGCCTTAAGTCTGCCGACACAAAACTCACATGAGTACAACTTTTCTTCTGCCAACTATCAGAACCTCCAGCAGCATCACCACAGTGTGCTGCTACCGAGTGTATCAGAGGCTCGTTTCACCTATGGCCTATTTCAAACTGACTGGTATCTTGCTCCTTAAAAACAAAACAAACAAAAAAAACCCCAAAACCCAACCACCAAGAAACAATCCACACACACACACCCCACACAGCTCTTTTCCACACTACTCATTTTCAATCAACCTGCATATGCTTGTCAAGTTGGCATGGCAGAGCGAGAACCAAAACCTCTGACCACCAAGATGATGAATGCTCTCAGCCTCTGAGCTGTTTGGAGTCCCAGTTGTCCAGGACAGCAAGGGTTAGGAAGAAATAAAGGACACACAGACATGAGCATGATGGAAATGAGGTATGAGCTCCAAAGATACCCTCCAAACATGACACAGAGATATGTAATCCTGAGTGACCGGTGACTGAGAAACGCCCCTAATATAAAGATATTCAGGCTGCTTTTAGGATGAGCCCAATCACTCCCCCAGTTTTGACCACTACCAATTTCCAGGAACTCAAAGAAGAAACCTCAAAGCTCTACAGCAAAATAGGTGGTTGGCAATTTGGGAAAAGACATGCTAAGGCAGGTCTCCACTCCCTGTTAGAGAGCTGTTCATAACAGCCAAGCCAAGCACAACCATCACAGCACACTGAGAAAGAAGAACACTGCTGCAGAAAGCTCTGCAGTTTGCTCTTCTCCTTTGTCACGCTCCCCAGTACACACCAGAGCCTGTAACAGCAGCACTCCTCTGCCTACAGGGACTGAGGAAATGCTGGGTCACAACTGCCAGTTCTCTCACTAGAATATCTAACAGGCAGTCAGAAGTTAAAAGATTTATCACTAGACTACACAATATTGGCTTCCTTTCAGCAGAGTTCTCTGTACAGAGGAGAGGCAGCATGAGCCACATCACTCAAGCTGACAGAAGCACACAAATTACTGCCCGAGCACAAACACAGCTCAGTGTTCTGCTCATTTTTTTTAATCCTCCAGCAAAAAACTGCTTGCAGGTAAATGGGTCAAAATCTAGATACCTCACTCACAAAGATGCACAGAAGTAGACAGAAGACGCAGCTAAGCAGGGGAAAAGGGAATTCATTTCTTTGTACACAGAAATGGCTAATAACCCTAAACTGCTCTTTCTTTAGACCACACAACCTCAGATTTAATCTTTTTAAGCTGTACATAAATGTTCCCTTATTCCTTTGGAAGTCATGTTCTTTCCTTAGAAGCTGTGGAAAAGCTTCTCCCTCACAATGTTTCAAGAAATCCAAGTGTTCCACTTTGCCAGCATTCACCTATAGTTAACAAGTTGGCCACAACTGGCCTAGCATTCTTCACACCAAAAATACTTTCCCTGGGTTTTGACCATTCTGAGCTGAAGTCTTAGCAGCATAAAACGACTTCTATTACCAGTCTGGTGGGGCAGGAAGCGGGGTAATCCCAAACACTATGGCACCGAGGTTGCGTTGTCTAGGAAGGGAAAGGGGCCAAAACATAGAATCATAGAATGGTTTGGGTTGGAACGGACCTTAAAGATCATCTAGTTCCAACCCCCCTGCCACCAGCAGGGACACCTTCCACTAGACCAGGTTGCTCAAAGCCTCATCCAACCTGGCCGAGAACACTTCCAGGGAGGGGGCATCCACAACTTCCTTGGGCAACCTGTTCCAGTATCTGACCACCCTCACAGTGAAGAACTTCTTCCTAATATCTCATCTAAACCTCCCCTCTTTCAGTTTAAACCCATTTCCCCTTGTTTTGTCATTAACTGTCCTTATGACAAGTACTTCCCCAGCATTCTTGTAGGCCCCCTTCAGGTACTGGAAGGCCACTATAAGATCTCCCCAGAGCCTTCTCTTCTCCAGGCTGAACAGCCCCAACTCTCTCAGCCTGTCCTCACAGGAGAGGTGCTCCAGCCCTTGGATCATCCTGGTGGCCTCCTCTGGACTTGTTCTAGCTGCTCCAGGTCTCTCTTGTGATGGGGGTTCCAGAACTGGACGCAGTACTCCAGGTGGGGCCTTCATGTTCTGGCCTGAATCCATGGGGACACTACAGGAAAAAACCTGATGGCTCTACGCAGACTCTGCTACCATGGCTCTGAGATACAGGTTCCCAATGGCAACAAAGATTACACTGCAGATGAAAAAAAACTTAAAGACAGGACACTCCAAGAAGGACACATTAATGGAGCTGCTAAAACACAAAGATAGAAATTATTAAATCAGGGACTGTTCTCAAAACATTGCAATACAAGGAGGAAGGCCAATTAGAGACTACATGGAAATACACTGACTCCACTGCAGCAATAGATGGAGATTAAATGACCATCAGATCCAGCATGTTATGAACTTTCTGTTGTCATCTTTCATGTGAAAAATATGTTTTTCCAAAGAACCTTACCCTGTACTGTACACTGAGGCATCAGCCGCTGTGAGAAACAATAAAAATAACAGCAAAACGAAAGATCCCAATAAAGCAATGTCTTAGTCTGGACATTTTAATATTCAATTACCGTTTGGTAGATACATACAAGCAATTTATCTGCCTGATTGGAAGCTTATTCTATCAGTTTCTCTGGACCATCATACACTGGTGTGGAAAGGAATCTGATGAAGTTCAGTAAGAGCAAGTGCAGGGTCCTGCAGCTGGGGAGGAACAATCCCAGGCACCAGGACAGGTTGGGGGGTTATCTGCTGGAAAGCATCCCTGTGGGGAGGACCTGGGAGTGCTGGTGGACAACCAGTTGTCCATGAGCCAAAAATGTGCCTTTGTGGCCAAGAGGCCACTGGTCTCTTGGGGTGCATTAAGAAGAGCATGACCAGCAGGTTGAGGGAGGCTCTCCTCCCCCTCTACTCTGCCCTGGTAAGGCTGCATCTGGAGTGTTGTGTCCAGTTCTGGGCCCCCCATTTCAAGAGGGACAGAGAACTTCTGGAGGGAGTCCACCGGAAGCTACAAAGATGATTAAGGGGCTGGAGCATCTTTCTTATGAGGAAAGACTGAGAGCACTGGGTCTGTTTAGCCTGGAGAAGACTGAGAGGGACCTTATCAATGTTTATAAATATCTAAACGGCGGGTGTCAAGAGGATAGGGCCGGACTCTTTTCAGTGGTGGCTAGCAATAGGAGAAGGGGCAACGGGCACAAGCTGGAACACAGGAGGTTCTGCTTAAAGATGAGGAAAAACTTCTTTCCTGTGAGGGTGCCGGAGCCCTGGGACAGGCCGCCCAGAGAGGGTGTGGAGTCTCCATCTCTGGAGATGTTCCAAACCCGCTTGGACACTTTCCTGTGCAACCTGGTGTAAAAGGGAACCTGCTTTGTCAGGGGGGTTGGACTGGATGATCTCCTGAGGTCCCTTCCAACCCCAACCATTCTGTGATTCCATGCAAATAATTATAAACTATTTATGTTTCTGGAGTATGCAGGCATCCATCACTATACATAGTTATCACAGGAGTATTATAAGACAGGCTCAACATGGCCAAAGACCACACAGTTTTTAAAATAATTTGATTCCAACATGCCACCCTCCCGTGTCTCATTATGAACCACCTGTTTTGCAGCACAGGCACGACCTTATTCTCCAGCCATCCACTAACTTGGAGTAACGCTCATCTGGAACACCTGCTTGTGCTAAGAATAGCACTGACACAGGCCTTATCTAAAAAAAACCCTTGTGAGGCAACGGAGGAAGAATATCGTTCTACTTTTTAACGTAAGCAAGGTGCTGCTCCTTCCACTTATCCCGCTCTCCTTCTCCCCAAGTGACAGTAACTCATCTTCCAAGGAAAGAAAAGCTTTTAATGTGCTG
>NW_010321358.1:18421-18710 GCF_000700745.2 Antrostomus carolinensis
CAAGCAATTACGTCAATCCATAAAACCTTGAAGGTCAGTTACTTCATAAAAAATTCAAGCGCGTTAATTGACCCACTTGACATGTTCCTCATGCTCTCCAAACAGCAGTCCCTCTTTCCTTCCCCTGACCGCAGCTGCCTGCCCAGCACCCAGGCACCTCCCCTGCCCTCCGGGCTGCTGCTGCAGGCCACCCCGCAGCTTCCCGGGCTCGCTAGCCCGCCAGGAGCCGCTCAGCCCCGGCGGGAAGGGGTTTGGGGGGGGTTGGATCAGCCACCGGGGCCGCGCCTCC
>NW_010321359.1:0-10831 GCF_000700745.2 Antrostomus carolinensis
CCTTGGTATCATCAGCAAACTTGCTGACAATAAATGGCCTCACGTTGCACCAAGAGCAGCTGAGCTTGGATATGAAGAAGAATTTATTTCCTGAAAGGGTCCCCAGGCATTGGAACCGGTTGTCCAGGGCAGTGGTGGAGTCCCTGTCCCTGAAGACATTTGAGAACCATGTAGACATAGTGCTTAGGGGCATGGTTGAGTCAGGGACTTGTCAGTGTTGGGTTTATGATTGGACTTGATTAAAGGTCCTTTCCAATGGGGGCAGTTCTGTGATTCTGCAGGTATAGCACAAATTTTGTTCTTTATCTGGGTGAAGGAGCTGAACCCCTCCCCTAACTGCACTACAGCTCTATCCTCTCCCTGCACCCATTAAGGGAAAAGCAGCTAAACGTGTGTTGACACACCTGAACACGGCCAGAACAAGGTTTCTAAATAAAGTACAAAATCTCAAACTTGGGAGTTTCAAGGTACGATCACTTTTCCTCCAGTTCAGGATTACATCAGCACTTCAGCAACTACACAATGTTTGTGAGAACAGCTCTTCTCCTCTTCCGAAGGGCTGGTGGTAGCCCTTCCCTTTCTTCTTTTGATGTTTCTTTCCTCCAGCTCCCTGCCTCTGCTTTCTTCTTCCCTGCTTTCCACATACACCCTCCTGCAGTCTCACGTTCCTCTCCACTGTACCTTTTGCACATTCTTCTGCCAAGTAATGTACAGCTGTGGCATGTAGCAAAGAGATTTGAGGGGGTTCATACCATCGCCATATTTACATAATGACATTTTAGATTAGAATAAACAAACATTTTCTGTTTGTGAAGCACTTTTATTAGAAAAAAAAAAACGCATTTTGAAAAAGGTTGTATAACAAAAGTATCCTCTTTGAAGTTGGTCAGAATTTTTCAAGTTGAAATCGCAGTCTGAGGGTTGGGTTTTTTCCCCAAAGATCAGAACAGTTTAACTGAGTCATGGTTTTGTTCTTTTTTATAACCAGAATGTCCATGTGCAGAAGTTCTTGCAAATATCTCCATGAAACCCTATGACTGAATTTCATATCCCAAAGGATCAAGATCTTGGTCCAGAAGCATCAGAGAAGACTCCCTCAGCTTCTGTAGAAGCTTTCGGAGTTCTTCTTTTGAAAATACCTAAGAATAAAAAAAGACATAATGAAGTTATATTTACTTGCAATGAACAGCACTGATACCAAAGTGAATGGTGATTATTTAAGTTACTAAATTTTTTATTCTTTTTTTCTCTTTTTCTTTCTTTTTTTCCTATTTAAGGCACTGTAAACACCTGACATTTCAGAACGGCATTTAGACCAGTACTGCCAGTAGCAGTATCCAAAACCTGGAGGTAGTCTCAAGATAGCTCTGTCTCCTAACTTCTACAAAGACTGGTAAACAGCCAAATTTAATTTTCCTGTTATTGCTGGCATAGATCTTAAAGCCAATCCAGGCGAACTCATCAGAGTGTTTTTCTTAGCCCTGATGTTTCTTTTCAGATTTCTAATCTTTGGGGTTTTTTGGGTGGGGAGCTGCTTGACAAACATTGTAATCATCTTCAGTGTTTCAAAGTTAACTCTTTGACTCCTTAAGTTGGCATACGAGGAAACTCTTTACTACTGCAATGAATGGGAAGAGATGAAGAAACTTTTGATGTTAAGGACATATGGCATCTTCCTCTCTACATAGAAGCTTTTTGCACAGTCAACCCACAGAGCTTTTAAATGGAAGCTAAGCTGTCTACAGCTCTCAATAACTCACCGTATAAAGCTTGTGTCGTTCAGAAGCAACCATGTCAGCCAGTCGGAGGCTCTCCTGATACTGTCCAGTGCTATGTAACACCGTGTGCAGTAAAAAGCACATCATGGGCAGGCACAGCTTTCGCAACAAAATCATCTGGTGTGTTCGTTCAGGGTCATCCTCTGCATCCTTACCAGAGCAAAATAACGTATCAGTATCATGAACATCTACCTTTAAAAGACAACTCAGCATAACCAACTAATTAGTAGCATCAGAGGCAAAAACCTGAACTAACCAGCCTAGACTGGACTGCCTCATTCAATTTACACAGTAACTGAAGGGGAAGCAATCTGTAACTAGGCACAGCAAGGCCAGGTGAATTACAATAGAATAAACAGAAACACATCAAACTAAAGGTGACAAAAGGTACAACTGGGTACAATCCAGTGCTTTATGGTCTACACCATGATATAAAAATTCATTTTACCTCTCTAACATCAACCATCCATCCTCCATCAACAAACAGCAACACGTTGTACATTTTCTCTTTCACATCAGCTGTAAGAGCATCCAAGAGGCCTTTCCAAATACCATAGTCCATCTGGCAAAGAAAAAAACAATAAGCTACTGCAGAACAGGGTAATTTCCAAGGCTATTTTAACACAGACTATTCACCCTGCATGCAACAGCCTGCGCAGCTCAAATGCAAATTAGAATCTTCAGCCAATTGCCAAAACCTAAAAGCCTGCTGCTAACAGCTACTTCCATCCTTGCTTAATTCCCTGTCTGGAGAGTCAGACAGGTCACTCAGAAGCAAAGCCACTAGAGGAAGGTAATTTCAAACAACTTATTCTGCCATTTGTTATAAAACAAATACTTGTATAAACTGAATACAGTGTATTCATACTGGACAGTTATGCAAAAAGAACTTTCGGCAAAACAAACATAACTGCAGCATTTTTAGAGGTGAAAATTTGACAATTACAAGAATAAAAAAGAGTTAATAGCAAAATCAAGTACTCAGATTTATTAATAATACTGACAATCATTACATTATAATGAATATTTACTATTAATATTACAATATTGTATGTAAAGCTGAGTCACAAAAAAATCCCAAGAGAATTTATTGTGCAGTGGCATTACTATTCTACTGTCTCACACTCCCTCAACATAGAGTAATTTATAATAGAGTTCTTAGGCAATATGAATTAGCAGTCTTCTACTCTGTTTCATTAAACTAAGACTGCCTCCTGAGCAAGAATGTAGATGTTTATAGTAAATAACCTGAACTTTTACCTACCTCATACTTCTTTTCTTTATGTTCATGGGCCACTTTTTCAGTGAAAGTTGCTTGTGGTAACAAAGAAGGCTTCTGTGGAGCCGAGTTCATGTGTTTAAACCATTCGTTAAAGGTTTCGTGAGCTTCCTGGATTGCATTGGAAATAATGTTTGGACATTTTTGACTCATACAATTACAATAACGTCATTAAATGCACAGCTATGGAGCATCCAGGAATCAGAAATTAAATCAAAAGGACAAAGCCTGAAGTTTCACCACCAAGGCAATGCCACCATTATTTCTAAGTAATAACCTGGAATACAGCATCTCTGAAACTCACCAAATAGGCCCGAATACATAAATGTTCCCGTATAGCATTGTCATCTTCAGCTGGAAGTGGAGTATCCATTCCCTGTTCTTCCCATTGGTTATATATTTCTGCTATAGAGTCCTGGGGAATCTTCACAAACACATCTTTTGCAGCTTCATGTTTCTTGGATGCTATGAGAATGTGAGCTGAGTATCAACAGCTTTGCAATTTCCATACTTCATTTTTATAAACTGACAAACTCATGTTTTCTAATAGACTGGATTCAAAGTTATATTAAATGTAGTGCCAAGAGCCAATGAGAACACAAACAACATTTTAAAAAGTCTAGAATATTTGTGAAGTTTAGTACCCAAGAATTTCCTCATGATTGCGTTGCTTTGCTTAAGTGCTTCTGCCCTCTGTGCAGGATCAAATACGAGCCAGTCAATTACATCTATTTTCAGCCGATCTGCCTGTAAAAACCAACATATAGATTCACTAACATTTCAAGCACACAGCTGATGTTAGACACGTTAAATCTGGTCAATTAAACACCCAAGTTTCTAGAGATCTTTGGATAGAATTACAACATACTAACAAGGATCACTTTATTCACAACTTTAGTATATAAAAAGCGTAGAAAACAATCTCTGCAATCTAGAATAATTAAAAAAGCCATTTCTAAGTTCTCCCAAGACATTCAGACCAATGGATGAGCATCAGCTCTCAAAAATTTTTATGGATTACCATGCATCTTCCTCAAACTTTAATATGAATACACTGTACAAACATGTTTTATGGAGCCCTTGCTACAATCTTCAGGGATGCCATCAGCCTGCAACCAGAGTTTTCCAACTCTTGTGTTAGATAAACTACTGATTTGGCTTAGAGAGTTTAAACTTTGTACTGAACAGCAAAAAAACTGGCCCAAGTTTGCAAACTATCAGTTGCTTTCTAAACAGTCCTTTGAATGCAAGCTATTAACAGCACCTCACTGTCACTAAAGTACCGATTTGGATCCAACCGACACTCAATAGCGATGACAAGGAAACTGCCAGTAAAGGCAACGTCTGTTGTAGCTAGAACACGTCACTCGAGTGTGTAATAGCCTGCATCTGAGATCCAGAGTATTAATCCTCCTAATTCTCAGAAGCTACAATAATATCCTACTCTCAGCTACAACATATTTTGTTATAATAATTTCATTGGCTTTATCTTCATTTATTGTTTGCATACAGACAATGCTGCTGAGCAACATACACCACAGCCCAGAAGATCAAGGAGATGTAGAAACAGAAGTTACGAATTCATACAATTCAGCTCCTCACAGTTGGTCACATGGGAAGTGCATTTCCCTCACTGGCTTTTTCAAGGCAATTTGCACCATCGTTGGAAGAGAAATGTGAATCACGTACGGTTAAAGACTCTGCAGTTGACTGCAAACTAGAATATCTGCCCCATGAAGGATACTCACCTCTGTGGTGCCCGTATCTAACATATGGTCATGGTGACTGAATTCACCAGCATCCTTCTTGCGGATGTTTTCAACAACAGTTTTTGTTATGGTTGCAACATCCAGACCTGGGTTAAGAGAGAACTATGTCAGAGCAATCATGAATTCAAACTTGCTACAAAATTAATTTCAGACTCCAGTTGTTGATCTTATTCCTTACTGCTAGTAATTCTTAGCAGTCTGTTCACACTCACACTGTCAGACTAAATTATAAGCTTTTGAGACATGTAATTTGTTGCAGGTATCTTAGAAGAATGGCATTTGAGATAAAAGAGAACACGGGAAAAGGAGTAAGGCAACTAATTAATTTTTCAGTCTGTGCTCGGGACCAGCATACAGATATATTGGCTAAGACCACTGATCCCTACAATTCTGATGGCAAGACTATGATTTGACAATACAACAGAAAAAGCTCAGAATAGTTCTTTTACAGATGCTGAAGGAGGATGTTTTATTTTTAAAACCTTACCAAAGTTTTAAAAAGAAAATTACTAAAAATTATTTAAGAAAAGTTGGACACTGAAGTCTACAGTAAATCTATTTCTTTGTGAATTTTGAGCAGCACAGAGGCACTGTCAAACAATGGACAGTGTGCTGCTTCACTGTAGTCCCTTTTAGTTTGATGTACAGGCCTGGGAGAAAGCTTACAATTAATGCAAGCAACCCACCATGGCTAAGAAAGAGTACTGTAAACAGGACAAAAAATTAATATACTCATAACCTTTATACTCATAACTCAAATCCACAAACAGGCATGTACTTTTATAATTAGTTTTCTGAAATAATACAATAATGTCAAGCTTCAGAGCATATATTTAAGACAGGCAGCTGGCATTTACTTCCTGCTGTGTTTGGACATAATCCAGAGGCAAAAGTGATACTTAGTTTAATTCAGAAAAAGAATCGCAATTCCAGGTTAGTTAAAAACCACAAAATACCTACTTGAAGAAGTGATCAGCAAATTACTTTATTTAACTGAAAAATGAAGAGACACAGGAAGGAAACAATACTATCTTCATAGCTAGGTCTTGCATTAAAAACTACTGAAAGACAAAATAACCCAGAATACAAAATGATAATTTGAGTATCAGTGTATCTCACCTGCATCTTTTGCTAATTCAAGGCAGTGGTGGCGTTGGTCACTTTCAGTAACATCTTCGAGAAATAAAGCGTATTGAGCAACAGCCAGCTCTGGGGGCAAGTGGCTAACATAAAATGCTATTAAATCTGTGTGCTTCTCATTTATCATTCGCTGCAGAATAGGAAACAAATATTTAGAAAAACATACTATATTCCTCTGTTTAAACACGTAAGTGTGTCTACACTTGTGTAAAAACATGGTTTATGTAAAAACATAAATGTGTTAACAAATCTCTGATTATTTCGTTCTGATATAGGAAGATTCCACTTCTCAGCTTCTAAACAAGGATCAATAAAACTGTCTTATATAACCACTGCTGACAGAAACTCTGCATATTAGGCAAGTTTCCATCTACCTCTTGAGAAGAGAGCATTAACTGCGTCATGGCACTTTCCATCCTGTAACCTTAAGTCTCCTTTTCTTCCTCCTTTACAACTAAATTACATCACAGAAAGCAAACTGTATTTTTGAAAGCTTACCTGAATGTAGGTCTTTAGGACTTCAACAGAAACTTCCTCCTTATTGCAAACAAATATAAATTCAATGTTAAATCACATAATGTGGAAAAAAAAAAAGATACTTTACAGGCTACCACTATTACAGAGACACAAGATTATTTGCTTAATCCCGCTTCAGTAATCTACACATTCAAACAGGCTCAGCTGGAAAAACTGTTTCTCTTGGAGACTGATTAAGAGATTTAGTATCCCAAGGATTTTCTTTTGGTCTAACCAGAAAGTTACTTCTATTTTTTTTTTCTAAATCTTTCCATTTTAACTATTTTTTAAATTAACCAATAAAATGTCAGGTGAACTGATGACTACTGCAGTATGCTACATGCACTGCTGAATTACAGAAAATGCTAATGTTCCTCTGTACAGGGTAAAAACATCACCTGACTTGTCTGTAATAGCCTATACTAAACAACCAGAGTATAGTCTGAGCATTTGAGACTGCTTTACCTAAGACTCAAGTGTTCATTACTGTGAAGAACTATCATTTTAGTTTTATATGAGTGAATGAAATCAGAGATCTTCATCTAAGCATATACCTAGGAGTTGTACTCAGACATCAAATATGGAACATCGTAAAAGCTTGCACAAGTGCCTCTTCCCTCTGAGATCTACTGAGGGTTGATTGAGTAATCTACCAGTAAATTCACCTACTCCAAAATTGTAGAGGCAGTAATGAACAGTTGCTCACAATCCCACAATGGAATTTATATAGGAAATTACACCTTTTTGTCCTCTCTGTTAAACATATGCTAATGCCTAGTTCTATTATACTTTAGCTTGAAGACCTACTCTGTCAGATTTCTAGTCTGGCTAAAAAATGTGTATATATACACACACAAGTTCCTCTTAATTAGCTAACTGTTAACAGACTTCAAATTTCAACAAGGGAATGAAGCAATGATTAGAGGCATGAAAAAACATAAAAACTCAGAGCTGTATTTAAATCATCTAACGAAAACACACATTTGTCTTTTGCCAAAATAGCTTGCTTTCAGAATTGATCCATAAGCACTTCTAAATTTTAAAATAGTAGAAAAGGAGAGCTTCTAATTACTTGTGATTGCCTCAGAAAAGAGTAATGGCAGCTATGTGACCCATCTGCGTATTTAGCATAAACAGGCTAGGCAGCTAGTAGGCTATACTTAGTATATATTTTGATAAAATACAAAAGTTTCAGCTAGCACCAATTACCTCAAGCAAAAAACATTTATGAGCTTACAGCAACAGGTAAAATTCCAGGGACTGTGTATAACATCAGGTTATATTCAAAGCATCTTGGCTGCTATGAATAAGCCTAATATTGAAGTTTGAGTCAGGTCCTTCTCAATAAAGGGTTTATGAGTAGAATCCATCATCCTCAAAAAATAATTTTCCAGCTGAACTGGAGGGGAGGAGGATGCTCTTTTCTAATTTTGACTGTTGTATTTAGGCTACAAGATCAACAAATACACTATTTAAGCATGCAGCTCCTCATCAGCCTGGTAGGAATTTACCATCATTGTATACAGCTTATATATTCACACACAGGCATTTCTACGTCAAACACTAACTACTGCTATGACAACAAATCAAATACAAGTGAACTTACCTTAGTCTGCAGACCCAAAGTGCGAAAAAACAGAATAAGATGCGTCATGAAACGAAGGAGGTGTCCTGGGAGCACACTTCTGTCTTTGGAAAGCCATCTGCTGAATTCTTCCATCAAACCTATAGCCACCAAGAAAATGCTGGTATTAGCCATATCATGGGGAAAAAACATCTAAGAAATATTTCAAAATTATGCATTCATTCAACAGATGTAATTTAGCCTCAAAAGACCAACAAAAGAGAACAGCAACAGTTTTGGAAATATTTAGCTGTTTGGCTTACATATCTGCTGTATGTATTTTGTCATTTATCAGAAAAAGTTATAGCAATAGTCTCACATATATTCTGACACATTTACATGATTTCATGACTTCTTTGAAAGCTAACTTGTATGTCAAACTGCAGAAAGTCCCTACAGTTCTTGATTAAATAAGCAGCTGAGCTTTTAGGTGGAGTTTGCCTACTGTGTGCTTCTAAAATCCATTCACATGTAAGTTTCTGCAAATGTCACTAGAAATAATGTAGTCAATTGATATTTAAAAGTCACTTAGAGAAAAGCTCACCATCCACATCTCCCAGTATAATGAATTTCTGAATCACATGATAGTGTTCTTGATTCTCCTCTATAACCCTCTGGGGAGAGAAAAAGAAAGTTCAAACTTTGAATCTTATAGCATAATGTATAAAGAAAGCAAACTTATAAATAAAGCAAAGGTTCCTTAGGGAAAAAAAGCTTTCCTATTTGAAAGGGCATTCTGCATAAAGAGCAGGAGAAAAGGCACTTGCTATCTCAATGTCAAATTACAAGAATATTGACAAACTGAAAGAAAGAACTAGAATATAGATCTGTGGAGTTTAATGGAAGAGATCCAAGACTAAGGGGTTTTTGCTCTGAAGAGGAGAATAAATAATGATGTTGCAGAGAACAGATTCTACAAAGTCACAGAAGAAGCAACAATGTGTATAAATGTGTAAAGAAACTTACTTGAGGAAGAAGGGATTTTTTTTTTCTGGCAGAGGAATTAATGTATGAAATACAATTCAAATGCACCTGTAAAGCTGCTATATAGATTGCACTAGAAAGGCAAAGGCAGTTGGGTGTATCTGTGGCTGATTGCGTTAATCTGTAAACTGTATTTCAACATGTCTTTGCCTTAGCAATATAATAAGTGCTGTATGTTTATTCCATCAAATAAAAGTAAGTGCAGTTCCAATTTAATCTTTACAAAATTAAAATATAAGTTATGTATTCCACCTTAAATGAACTAAGTATCCTAGGTGTCAAAAGCAACAAGGAAAAACAGTCTGTTTAAGCAAATAGGCTTTTAAATTTTTAAAGGTCTGTTTTGAAATATGCACACAAACATTCTCTGAAGGAGATTAAAACCTCCTCTAAAGAAAACAGCATGTAATCAATCTTTGCATGTTTTATCAAAGTGTTAAATAGGTGATTTACTCTGCTTTGTATGTCTGACAACACTTGGCAGTCAGCTATTTCTTTAGCACACCCAGCTAGTTTGCCAGATACAGAGCAAGACAAAAACTATCTTTTTTTGTCATTAAAAGGTGGCAGCATATAGAAAAATCAATTTGAATTCAGAATTTACACATTACAGAGGTAGAAAACCTACAATAAATCAGTCACTGTGCATATCTGAGTATTTTGTTAAATAGAGTAGTAAAAGTAAAACCTAGTGACTAGTTAAAAAAGGTAAACAGCGAGGAGAAACACTAATTGCTATGTACCTTTTTGTCTGTTGCCTGAAGTTCTTCAAAAACTTTTTCTGAAGTCCAGCTTTAAAGTAGGAGAGAAAAGGCAAAAACCGTTACCTTGAATATTCCAAACATCACACAGGATCCTTTGCTTAGTGTAGGAGCTTAATTTTACTTAAAACTTACTTTGTTTCTAAATAATCTCTAGGGAGCTCTTCCATCTCCTCTGCAGTTATTACTGAGGTTCGTATTTCCTGCTCAACAAGAGTGTCCACCATGACCCTGAAATATGCCCAAACAGTATCTTCCCAGGTATCGCAAACTGGAAGAAGCTACATATTAAAAAAAACAGAGCAAAAATTATCAAGAGATGGAGAACTATCAGAATCCAAACAGAGCAACTGTAATTTAGGATCAGATTTCCAGGCACCAAAAGCAGACTAATAACCATCTCGCTCAAAGAGCAGCCTTTCTTTCATCAAAGCAGGATACAGAAAATCCTTCCACTGAATAATTCCCTAGTTCCTTGATTATCTTATATCAAAGATGTAAGTCAAAAGAAATCATCCTGTTCTCCAGAGAGGCAGCACCACTCTGACACCATTCCCCATCTTGTGTACCACCACCTCAGATGAAAACTATCCACAGTAATGCTGCTGTGGTGATATAAAGAACATTACATCCAGTTCTCTGAATCTTGCAAGGCTCTTTCAGCAGTGAAACCCTGGGACAAGTTCCAGAGAAAACACTATTTCATGAAACACTCTAACAGAAATGTTAAAATTACTGAATTGTACTGAAATTACTAAAAGTACTGAAATGTAATTTCATTAAATGTCTCTTTGCTCTGTCACAAGGACGTACATATCTTCTGTTCTATACGTCTGTATAATTCTACAATGCCTTTTTTCCTGTAAAAGAACTAATTTTAAACTTAAATGAATGAAAACTGAAAACATTCCCTATTCCCCCTCTTTTTCTTTGTCCTGGTTTTGCTAGAGGATATTCTCTCGGGGATCGCTCAGGCTCGC
>NW_010321359.1:10842-15814 GCF_000700745.2 Antrostomus carolinensis
AGTTTGGGGACTGTCTCTGCTCTGGGATCGCTGGCTGGCACAGGCTGGGCATCAGCTGGCGGGTGATGAGCAATTGCACTGTGCATCACTCAACTGTATATTCTGTTATTATCCTATTATTTTAATTAGTAAATAGTTTTTATCTAAACCTGTGAGTTTCCTTGCCCCTTTCCTCCCAATTCTCTCCCCTACTCCCTGGGCAAGGTGGGCGGGAGGGTGAGAGAGCAGGCTGTGTTTGGTTGCAAGGTGCCAGCCAAAAGGGTGAATCCACCCAAACCACCACATTATTTTCTGAATTCTCTTTACTACACCATACCAAGGATGGGGAGGTGGAGGGGGCAAAACCAAGCTCCTCAAGTAGGAGCTTACCACTGGTTACTATAACAGTAAGGAGACTTTTATGATAGTCTGCTATGTTCCTCATTGTTCTTAAAAATAACAACAACAACAAAAAAATCACTAGTTAGGAGTGGGAGAGCACAAAAGCATCTGGAAGATTAAAACTAATAGAGAGATCTACTTAAAGATGAAAGTGAGCATTGTACATAGTATAAAACTTATTGATAATAAAATTAGTGTACAGAATAATCTCTGGATACATCAACTTGTCTGTAAGAATACTGTGCATGAGCAGGAAGATGACTATATAAGCTCTTAAATAATACTAAATTAGAAAAGAAATAAACCCACAACATTAGAATCGTTTGCACTGAAAGTTAGCAGAAATAGTACTAGAAATAGTACTAAGAAAAGTCTATCAAGTATATTTAATTAAGGAATATCAATCCTACAAATAACAAGTCTTTTAAAGCAGCAATGTTTGCTGTTGTCCTGTTTACTGGATCTTTGGAAGTACAATAATCAGTAGTTGCAGTATTTCTGATTATATCACTGTCATATATGAGAAAGAAAATGCACAACTACCAAACACCACTTAACTAGGAGGCCTGACATACCTGTTTGAGGTTTCCACTCAGTGCTGCATAGATTGCTCTCTCATATCTATTAAACTGCTCCTAAAATAAAAAAAATATAACTTCTAATTACAAAGCATATATGTTTTCTAGTAATTTATATTTTATCAGAGATTAATCCATTACAAAATGTTCCATTAAAACAGTTTCCAAGAAAAGCTGGAAAAAAATCACAGGACACATTAGGAGCCAAAATAAGAACAGGAAGTGACTTCCCCTTCACTGGCATCACCTTGTAACTTGTCTGAAAAATGTATATTGACCTGGAAAGAAAGCAACATTTCTCCTTTCCCATTCAACTAAGTCAAGATGAAAGTCAGTGTCAGCAATTGCACTTTGAACAAAATCAAAAAAAGTCAGACATTCCCTAAGCCTGAAAAATTGGTGCTGATTATGTAGATTTCTCACAAGACATAAGCACGTTATTATAGAAGTCCTCTTAGAAACATTAATTGCAAATCCTATAAGCAGCAAACACAGAGGGTAAAGGTTTACTTAAAATCATGTTACAGAACTCAGAAAAGCATAAATTTATATATTACTATCAAGCAAATAAACATTATCTTACCTCTTCAGCCATACGCCAGCAACTGATTTTCCAAATGCACCTATATGGATTCCCCTGAACAGGCTCCAGCTCTTTTCCTACATGCAAAGGAGAGTTAAGGAAAAAAAAATAAAGTGCTATTTAAAAAAAAAAACAAACAAACAAAAAACCAGTAACAAGGTAAATCCTATTTTCTGTTATTAACCCAATTTCAATCCCTTTGGAACTTTTCCCAAAGCATTTTGATGTTTTAGATCGGACTGCAAGGTGGCTTTTCTCAGAAGTTTGGTAAACGCACATCTTAAAGTTACACTATTTTGAAAGCTTAGCTGCTATCTAGCTTTGAAGAAAATAAATGTTTTTGACCATAACATATCTACAATGTTTACATTTGGAAAACACAAAGTGAAGGATAAAAGGAATTTTTATTTCTTAAGGAATATGAACTTCTAAAAATGTCACTGCTTCAGTGCTGCCATTCTGCAGGCATCTGCATGAGGGCATGCATCATGGAACTAAAAACCCACATAACAGCAAGCTAAGTAGGTACATTCAAAACAAGGCGAGGACACTGGTGAAGCATGGAGATAAAAGTAACAGGCTATCAGGATTTGAAAAGTAGGAAAGCATTATGCCTTCCAGACCTCACTATGCACAACACTTAGACATGTTCTTTAATTCTTTGTTAAATCCTGCAGTGTCCTGTACATGAAGAGAAAAAGGTACCGTGTTATAAATAGGACCATGTGCAAGAAACCCCAGAACCAAGGAGAAAAGTACTTTAACAATTTTCAAGTATTTTAAAAGCATCTCTTTTCCCTGCATTTTAATTTGGTGAACTCTAGACCTACTACACCTTTCTGAAGTTGGACACAGAGTCCAACTTTGAGTCTGTAAGCAAGAAAATGTCTGCTAGGTGGCATAATTCACATGTTAAGAAAATACAGAGTGAAATATATGGAGGTGAAGAAGATCTGTCCGGAACTCTGAGACATCTATTTCCTAGTGATTATGCTCGATTTTCAAAAAGAAAGTGACTTTAGCATGTTAAGCAGATTCAGCGAACTCAAATCTTCAACTAAAATAATGTCATATTGGTTTTTGTATGTTCAACAGACATGGTAAAATATTTTAGATACTACAAAGGATCTTAGGATGAAAGAGTTATTTCTCTTTGCCACAGATCGATATTAAGAGAAAGCCCTCTGCCCTGTTTTTACATCTGTCTCAAATGCACTTTGAAGTAGATACCTCCATTTATGTTAGGATCATGATACAATTTCCATCCTTCCAAAGTTGCAGCTCTCCAGGCCTGACCACATCGTTTGCATAAGCGTTGTGCCTAAAAAATAATGGATTTTCTCAGCAACACACTTCAAGGTAGGAAAACCACCGATTTCTCCTTTGAAAATTTGAACATTATTAAAGCAGTTAATTTGTGTAGAGATTCTACTAAGAAAAAAAAAAAAAAAGAGCACAAAGAACCTTAAACTCAAAACAATGGAAAGATTTCAAAGTAAATAATATGAGCAATATGCTAAGTCTCATCTTTGCTAGCTTAAACAGCTGTTACGCGTAATTCTGGTAAGTTTAATTTAAAATGTTGTCTTGTTGCTTAGATGTATAGATGTATAATCCATCTCTTCACGCAGTCATCTACTTTTCCACTTGACTTAGCTTTCCAAACCCCCATGCACTTCTAAAAATAGCAATCCTACCTTTCCCATAATGATATTCAATAATCTATGCACTAGCATGAACAACAGGTTTAATTCAGAACTAATCTGAATAGCAAGGAAAGTAGCACAGAAACTGTACCAAAAAAAAAAAAAAAAGCTTGCCTATAATTCTTCCAATCCTACACTTCTGGGGGGGGAAAAAAAAAAGTCAGCTAAATATTACCTAATTAGTCTGATTGGTACTGTTCCAGGACTGACAAAACAGCATGAACAGTGAGAGAAATTGCAATAACCAGTCTTGGTTTGTTTAGACAAATTCTTTTTGTTTGATTTGTTTGGGGTTTTTTTTCCACACTGGAAGGCTGCAGATATTCAGTCATTTTGGGAATGATGACAAACAGTAAATTTAAAAAACAGACAAGTTGTTCTAGCTTACCGGCTGGGTATTGCCTATTCTTAATTCAGAGAAAACTCTGAGTATTTAAACTTACTCTTTCAGTAGTGAATAACCCAATTCATGCTTAATCAGACAGCAGGGCAGCAACTGCAGAACAACTGATGCTGCAAATTTATGTTCATATTGCCTTGTAGCAACATACTCATGTGCCCATACCATCAGAAAATGCATAGATGTCCACCACAGTGGAACAGAATACTAGCAAGTAACAATATTCCTAAGTCTAAAGTCTCGAGTACAAGAACCTCAAGTCCCACTCCCCTTTTACTCAAATGTCGTTATATATAGAGAGAGCCTAGTATAAAGGAACCAGTTGCCAGCTGAGGAAAGTATTTACATGATTAAATCAAGAAAGCCCCTTCACAACTGGGAATCGTTATTCAGAACAGCTTTAGGACTGAAACTGTCTGGATGTTGCTCAGCTAAGGATTAACGCAAAGTATAGACATCACATATTCTCTAAGGTGGGGGAACAAACAGGCCTATAATCAAAGAGTTAATGGAGGATAATAACACGCTTTCCAGAACACTCAGGTAAAGAGTGTCAGAGCTTTCACAGCTGAAGACCCTGCCAAACAAGGTAAGAAAACCTAAGGTAGAAAGCAAGGAAGTAAAGTTATTTTAACTAATAAAAGTAACCACTGTAAATAACTATGTTTCTTCTGATGGCGGTACCGCCCTATAGAGCTTGTGCACTGGTCCTCAGTCCTGGGTCCTGGGACACACCTCCAAACACATCACTGCAACCAACTGTACAACAAGGTGATAAAAGCAGCCCTGACTCCCTCCCTCAACTCCACTCAGATCACATATACCCACGGGAACGTTAGAGGAGCACAGCAAGTAAAGTTGCTTAATTTAATGCCATTTCTAAGAAAAGCATGCATCAAACTTCTCTTTCTACTTAAAATATGTACAGAAGGAACACTGTACAATAATCCACCAATGATCAGAGACACAACTGGAAAATTCTTTGAAACATTTTGTGTTTGTCTGGCAGCATTTAGTATCAAGCCACTACAGTAAAAAAAATATCATCTAACAACAAAAAACCACAGATACAACATTTTTTCCATAACACCTATTCTACACCCAAAACTACTTAACTAAATGCAAGATTTTATTAAAATGCTAATTTAGCAGTCTATCACTGTCAGTATTGATAATAAATTGAAAATTAAATCACTACAAGACAAATTTAAATAGACATATTAGTACACAGCTTTCCATTAGCTTTAATAGTATGATTTAAAATAAGTTTAATTAGTTAATCAAGAACATACTAAAACTTTTGGCAGTTTACCTCATCTGTCAT
>NW_010321359.1:15843-17595 GCF_000700745.2 Antrostomus carolinensis
TCAATAATCTTGCATCATCTTCTCGGTCCAAATCATCAAGTGGCAGTTTCTGTCTTATAGGAGCATCTGGATCCTGCAAGAAAAAAAAGTTACTCTCTGTCCCCACAATGCCTATATACCTCTTTGGATGATTTCCTGCCCTGTTGCTGGTGGTGTGGGAATGACTGCTGAAAGAAAACAAAAGTCCACATACCCCAAAAGGAATTCCAGAAGTGTTCTGCCTCACAATTTCTGCACTAATTTTCAGCTTTTCCAACTTAAAGTTTTGCAATTTTTAGGCAGTACGACTATTGGATAGTACAACTACCTAAAAATTGGTGGAAGGCTGTGAAAATAGCATATATGCTCTCTCTCACCCATTTTGAAACCAAACCTTATTTTAAAATAATACTTACCAGCTCTGTTACTAGAGCTCGAGAACTTCCAATGTATGTACTTAACTGCCGCTGCTTCAGGATATGTAGTGTGTTCTCCCTGAAAACAGTGAAATGTTCTTCAGGAAAATGTTTTTTTAGCAAGTATCTTTTAATAAAGACAAAAATATTGAAAGCTATTTTTGGTTACACGGAATACAGTTACAGAGACATACTCAGTTTGGTTGGTTTATCAATGGATGGTGTCACTGTTGTGAAAATTAACATTTCACAAGAAGTACAGTATTAGAATCATCACATAGCGCTGATTTTTTTTCAAAAGCATCCATTATTTCAATCATTCATGTATTTCACTATGAACTGATATCTGGATGAGCAAAATTTTCCATTAGCATTCTCTATAAAGTCAGTCTAGGACAAAAATTCAATTTAGGATGAAAAGAGAATTCCAAAAGCCTGTGTTCACTGGCCATTAAAACCAGGTTTATTTGAGACATCTAGAATCAAAGGTAGGCTTTGATCTTTTCTGCTGTAAAACCCACTGTTGAAAATAAAGATTATAATAATGGCTTCTGGTGAAGTGTCAATGCCAGAGAGTGATGACAAAAACTTAAACAGGCAAAAATTAAAGCCAGGCAAAGAAGCGAGAGCCTGAGAAGCACATAGTAAGAATGGCTTTATCCAGCATAAATAACAGACTGATCAGAAGGTGACTATTTTTTTATTGTGCCTTATTATGAAAAATCAAATCTGCATCCATGTTAAGATTAAATTAAGTTGCTTTGATGGTTTCCCTTCCATTCTCACCTCCCAAAAGCAGGTGGGTAGGAAGGAATTCTCAATTTTTACATCTAAGGATTTAAAGAAAATAAGTGAATGAACTGAACAACTTTTAAAAATCCACTTATTTTTAAGAGTGATTCTGTGTCTGTGAATCTTACACTCAATGGGAGCACATATACAATCAAAGAAAGTCTGAACTCACCAATATACCGATTTTGCATAAAACTCAATATTATCAGAGAAGTCCCCAATTTCATCCTTTGCAATGCTCTCTAGCCAATCTACCACCAGCTGGAATAAAATTAAATTGCATTTTTAAAACAAACATGTAACAAATAATATTTTAACTGCCTTCCTCTCATCTCTGGATCTACTCATTATCTACATGGTAACCAAAGGCATACACATCTTGAAGACTATTACACTTCCATTTTAAGTATTGAATATGAAGGTTGTTGAGGTGGTTTCAGCCTTTTGGCTTGCAGCCAAACCCAGTCGCTCTCTCACTCCCCCCCACCTCCACGTAGCAGAGAAGAGAACTGGGAGGGTAAAAGCAAGAAAACGCATGGGCTGAGATAAAAACTATTTACTAATT
>NW_010321360.1:0-5873 GCF_000700745.2 Antrostomus carolinensis
GGTGCGTGTCCCCGAGGAGGGTTTTGCGGGGGTTTTGCTTTCTCTTCCCGGTGCTGGAAGCCCCTCTGCCTCCCTGCAGTCCCCCCGCTTCCTCCTCCTTCCCTGCCGCGTCCCACCTCGCTCCTGCTGGCTTCTTTCTTCCCTTGGCTTTGCTCCCCGCTCCCTCCGTCGGGCGATAACCGTCCCCCGCTGTGCTGTGCTCTGCCCCGCTCCCCGCCGGTGCTGCGGGAGCTGCCGGCCTTTTACCCTCCCCAGCCCTGAGCAAGTCACCCTCTGCCCTCTTCCCTCTGTTTATATTGGAGATCGTCCTCCCTTCTGCTCAGGTGGTATCTCATAAACCACGCAAAGAATCTCTTTTTGCCTCGTCCTCTTTGGTAAAAGTCCAGCCTCTCAGTCTCTGGTGAGTTTTTAATGGAGGGATATTTGCTGGGCAGGAGAGAACAAGGAGTTAATCTTCTATCAGCAACTCCAGAGGGACCCGTTCTTGCCTCGGCTTTCCAGCGACAGGGATGTGGGAGTGGCAGGCCCCGCGGAGAGAGAGAGGCCAGAGGGGATTTCTACTGACAGAGCTGTAGTTGGTAGGAAAACCTGGTGATTGATGTGGGGGAGTCAATGCGATATCTACCTTCCTCCAGTCCCCCTTACCTTCTGCAGAGCTGCAGGCCTCTGGCTGGCTGTTAAGGTGGGGACCACCTTGGCTGCCTTGGAGCAGGAAGCTGGGGAGTGGGCAGAGTGAAAAGGAATGGAGTGAGTAGGTCCTGTTCACAGAATCACAGCATGGTGGGTGGGGGTTGGAAGGGACCTCAGGAGATCATCCAGTCCAACCCCCCTGCCAAAGAAGGTTCCCTACAACAGGTCACACAGGAAGGCGTCCAGGCGGGGTTTGCACATTTCCACCCTACACCAGGTTGCACAGGAAAGTGTCCAGGTGGGTTTGAACATCTCCAGAGATGGAGACTCCACACCCTCTCTGGGCAGCCTGTCCCAGGGCTCCGGCACCCTCACAGTGAAGAAGTTTTTCCCTGATGTTTAAGTGGAACCTCCTGTGTTCCAGCTTGTGCCTGTTCCTTAGAAAGGTGTTTCTGTAATGCATGTGGTCAGGTGCTGGTCTCTATGCTGGGGTGACAGTGGCTTTGAAACTGGTGGGTTTGGTGGAGTTCTTGTAATTTTTTTAAATTACATTTCATAGCTTTGACTAAAAAATTAAGGTACAGAGCTTCAGAGTTACTTAAATCACTAAACTCTTAGTCTGGAAAGTCTATGCTTATTTCAGGAGAAACTGGCAACTCTTGATGTTTCTTGAAGTGTTTGGGCTAAAATCTTGTTGTAGGATTACTTGTTTTGTTATCTTTTTCAAAATGGTTAAAAAGTTTGGTGGAGGAAGGAGCAAGGTGGTTCCCCAACAGGAAATCGTTTTAAGGTTTTTGTTTTGGCTTGGGTTTTTTTGGTAAAGGACTTTTTGTAAAAGTCCACTGGTGGGGAAGACTGGTTGGTGTTCTGTTGTTACTTTCTGTCACTAATCAGACTGAAACTGTTTTCACCTGCCTGTGGAAGTATAACATCTTAAAAGGTATTAACTAAAAAGAAAGGGGGGTTTTTGTGCATATTTTTCTCTCCTTGGCAGCTTCTTTACATAACAAGTGTAATGCTGTTCCGAGTCTTCTTTAGGGTGAAGCTTTGTAACACCTACTCCTCGTCATCTCCGCTGTGCCGATGGTGTCACACAAAAACACTGCATAAAAAGCAGCATTCTAGCACTTTATTTACTTGAATTTCTACAACCTATCCCTTCCCATTTTTTTTTTTTTTGTCTTCTCTTCTGGGTCTTTTGTCTGTCACGAGAAGTAATTGATTGTCAGAGTTTAGGGACCAGCTGAGGCAAAAAAAAACTTCCATTGTGTGTGTGCAGAGCGTAACATCGGATTGTAGATCTTCTGGATAGGCTGACCTGTGCTAAGAAAGGTTGGTGTGGAAATCTCCCTTTCTTTGTTTGCATTTGGTGACATCTGCTGAATTTAGGAAGAAAAAAAAAAAAAGACTTGTTTTTTGGTTTTGTGTTGTTTTTTTTTTTTTCTGGTGAGGTGGTTTTGTTGGGTTTCTGCCCTCCCAATTCGATGAGGCCAGCTGCAAACCTGGGCTCTCTGCTCTCAGGAGTTTGTGTGCACAGCACCAGGACACGGTGGATAACGTGAGGGAGGGCTTTGTAAAGATGCTCGGTGTGGGTTTGGATTTCTGTTTTTGCTCCCAAACCAGTGAGGGTTGTGATCTATAATTAGAGAAGGTTGGTGTGTGTGTGTGTGTGTATATGTGTATATATTCGACTGAGCACTCTCACCTGGGGTCAGTTATGCCATGTTGTTTCCTTGTATTGTGTTTTTCCGGATGACAGGAGTCATCCACACTTGGCAGAAGTCTGAGGAGCTGCCAGATCAAACAGATACCTTATTTTTTTTTTTTTTTTTCTGTAATAGAATGAAAATGTTTAGTCTGGAAGCAGGCAGGCATATAAATCTAGCAACTGCCACGTTTGGAGACCTTCCTGGAGTGGCCTGGTGCTCAGGAGTTACTGCTTCCCTTCTGTCCCATGGAATGGGGGAGTAGAGACCCAGTAAGTGTTCCCAGGTTTATACACTGGGTGCAAAGACTGCTGGTGTAACTGTGGAGCAGCAGCTACGAGGTGTTGGCTCCTTGATAAAGCAGTTCTTGTGGCCACTGGGTAATGAGCTAACGAGCAGGAGGGGGAAGGGGAATCGGCCTGGTCTATGGTTTTCTGCTGCAGGCAATTGAGTGCAGCTGAGCGGGTTTCATTTCCACCAGACAGCAGTTCCTCAGCTAGTGAAAGAGCAGAATTTACCGGCAAATCTGATATTTCTTTGCAAAATGCTTTTCTCTGAGCACGCTGTGGCTTTTTGTCTATGTCAGATTACAAAGTCTTTGGGGCTGGAATTATCTCTGTATCTGGGTGCTGTGTAAAGCCAAGTCCGTGCAAGTATTTCTAGTCGGGGAGCTGAACTCCTGGCTGGGCTTGGCCAAAGGTGCAAGTCTGATCCCCTGTTAGTTTTGGATGGCTTATCTAGGGGTTGCAGGGAGCTGCCTTCAGCTTTATTTGAAACTCACCACTATGATTACAGAGTGTGTCCAGTGGGTCCCTAGCCCAGAGATTTTAAAAGTCTGATTTTTTTTTTTTGTTTTTTTTCACTCTGACAAGAGAAGAGGGATAGGGAAAGGAGGGGTAATGTGTAAAAATAAATATTATGAATCACACAGAGTGTCCAATGTCATTCTCTGGGTTTTAAAGCAATCTGTTAAAACTTCTGTGATAACCTGGATTCGTCCCAGATGTCTGTAGTGAACCGTGTCCCGACATCCTGCTGTTATCTCAACTGTACTGGGAAGTGAGCAGGACTCTGAAGCTGCCAGTGCTGTGCCTTAGGCACCTCCTTATACCTGGATGGGATGGCTTGCGTTGCTTCCTGTGTGATTTTTGAAGCAGTTGCTCAAGTGGAAAGGATTAGTGGTGTGTTGATGCCTCTTTCAGACCCTTCTTTGCAACAGCTGCTCTAAGAATCCTTCAGTCTCATCCCCTTCAGTAGCCCCATGGCTTAGAGCATTGTTAGCACTGCCTTGGACACTTGCTAGCTTCTATTCTTGGTCCAGTCTGCTGGCTTTCCTATCTCTTTGCACCAGCCTGGAGGTGGCATAATGCTTCCTGGCCATGGTGGCCATTGGTTGGGTTGTCTGTGCTGGTGAATATGAGGAAAGGGCTGTACACACCCTCAGAACGCTGCTCTTAGACACAAAAGAGGACAGTGTCATTGTGGCTTTAAATTCCTCCTACCCCAGTATTTTACTCACCGCATTCCTTTAAAATCTCAGAGCTTTTATTCAGCTTCATTGAAGGTATGAGCAGGGGAGTTGGACTGTGTGTGCAATTATTGCACACAGGGATGTTGAATTTTTGTTTAAGTGCCTGTGAACCTGCTTGTATTTTCTGATGAAACACTGTGACCTTTGCTCAATTCCTAGTTCGCTCTTGCTGTGTTGTAAGTTGAATGGGCAATGCCAAGTCTTTCTAATGTATTGGGCTATTTCCTTCCTATCCTTTAAAGGAGCAAATATGTTCATTAGTCAATGTAACCCCTGGTAGTTTAGTGTAATTGTTACCCCCTTAGATTAAAAGAAATCCACTTCGATCAGCCCATTGCTGTAGTTTGGGTTTATATTAACTTCCCGGGATTCAACATTAATCTGCATTTCCTCCTAAACTAAAACTGAAAGTGAAATGGTTTGCATTATTTCCTGCAGGGTCATGTGTTCTCTCCTCAGAAAACTGATGCTTTTTCTCCCTGTGTTTAGGCCTCCAGCTAGAGAGGTGGAGCAGCGCTGAGTGGAAGGTGGATGCAGGGTGCTGAGGCATCTGTGTAACTGCACAGGTTTGCCTTGGCAGCAGGAAATGTGTGCTCCTGGAGAGAGCTGCTCTGCAATCTTGCTGTCACAGTTTCCAGACAGCTCCTGCTGTTTTTCCTTGAAAACAAATATTTTTCTTAGCTATTTTCTTAGCTTATCATTGTGTTAAAAAGATACTATATTTTCTCTTATTCTCACAGTGTTCATGCTGTCAAAAGGCTTTGCTTAGGGCTATGAGTGCTGTTTGGAGTTACCCTCTGCTTTTTTTGGCTGCCTGGTTTCCTCTTTGAGGTTCTTGAGGATGTCTAGGCTCCTGTCTTAGGAGATTCCTTCAGGATGATTTTGATTTTTCACTAGCTTCATCAATTTAATGATCATGGTCAGGGTGGGGGGGTTGAAATACAACATGATGTTAAAGAATTCTCCTAAGGACCAGTGTCAGTCCTTCTTTCTGTGAATTGTCTCTTTGGCTGTCTGTACTAGTAGAGAATTATTTCATAAATGTAAGGGATGTAAGAGGTGTTTATAACTATGATTCACTTTATGTTTAGGAGGAAAGAAGCCTGTTAAAAATTCACTTTCATGTCTTGGAGAAGCTGTCAAATATTGAGACAGGTTTGTGTAAGCTTTCAGAGCAGATGAGCTTGCTTTTGGGAAGATTTGTCTTTGTGCCCCTTCTTCCATAACTGCTTTTAAGTCTTTTCTATGTAGTGAATGTTCTGAGTCTAAGGTGAACAGGCTCCACTTAAATTATTCTGGGGAGTATTAGCTGGTCTGAAAAACAAACAAACAAAAACACAAACCAAACCCAAAACAAAAAACAACAACCAAACAAAAACACCCACCAAACCCACACAAAATGCCCCAAAAACCAAACAAAAAAACCCACCCAAAACAAAGAAACAAACAAAAAAAACCCCAAAAATTAACCCACCAAAAAAACCCCAAAACCTCTTGAAAATAAATTGATCTGTGCTCTGAGCTGTTGCTGGTAACTCCTTGAGTGCCATCCTGGTGTTGCAGCAGCGTATTTTAACTAAGCAGGGAGCTTTGATCAGGTTCTCTTGCCATGTGTTGTCCCTTGGACATGTACTCTCAAATGACTCGTGCTGATCCAATATTTAAACTTTCCCATTGTGAGCATCTTTATAGCTTCTCTTTTTTTTTTCAGAAAGCAGTGCAGATATTCCTGGTACTTTATAGAGTCTGGGAGAGGAGTTCTTGTCTAGTCATATGGCCTGAAGGTAAGCAAAGGCAGAGAGAGTGCCACTGTTAGTGGCCACTTGTGTCCACACAGCCATGCTTTTGATTTTTTGTAGTTATTATTATTTAATCAGTTTCCTTCCTTGCTCACCTAACTTTCCATTCAGGCAAAGAAAAGACAGATTTATGTTCCTCTTTATCCTCTTTATGTTCCTCTGATATCAGCTGTGAAATGCATCAAAGTTGCAATATGAAGTGGCATT
>NW_010321360.1:5905-22128 GCF_000700745.2 Antrostomus carolinensis
TCATGCTGGTACATGATAACAGTAGTACATGTGTTTAAAACTAAAATAAGGCTATTCTTGTCCTGTAGGTGGTATGACAGTGTATCTAGTCCTACTTTGAGTCTTGCATTTCTCTTGCTTGGCACTGTCACTTGCACATCACCAGTGGTGGCTGGAGTTTGTTCAAGTGTCCACCACTGAACTCCTTGCTCTCAGTCTGTCCGTCCTTTGGAATGTCAGAAGACTGGAACTGTGATTCCTCAGTCTTTCCTGTTTTCCACTCATTTCCAAAAGGCAAACAGTCTGTGAATACGCCCTGTGACATTACTGCAGGGTTGTGTTGCAGCTGCTGGGATGATGCAGTTGGACTTGTGAACGTGAAGCTCACCCTCTAAAGATGAGCAATCTTGTGAGGGTGACGGTGCCCTTTCATCAGGGTTTGCTCTGCTTCCTTCCACCCCAGGTACATAGAAAAGGTAGAAGTATTTTCTTAACCTTTATGAGGAGGTGAAATGCAGGGTGGGGCTTACCTGATGAGTTACTTTGCTCAACACCAGAGGAGAAAAACTAAACTCAGTCCCAGATCAAAAAAAACCACCTGCACTGTGGCAGTCAAGATCCAAATCTTGCCCTTTCCTGTTAAGTGTTGTGGACATGCCCAAAATAAGAGATGTACAGATTCCATTTGGGTCCAGCTCTAGTTAGCTGAATCCAAATCCCAGCTGCAAGCTTGGGGGCAGTTTGAGCTGCAGGTTTTCTGCTGACTCAATTTCAGCCCAGCTGCAGCTGTAGGCTGGCTTCTGAAGAATACTGAACAGTGTTGTGCTGCTTCCGTCACCTATCTGATAGAGAAACCACAGTAATCAAAAGTTCCTGCCTACATTTTTTTTCTTTCTTTTTAAGAGGATTAGTAATACAGCAGTTTTACTTCTTATTCATTGACATGCTGCGTAGCAGGGGCTGGGCAACAGGATTTTGAGCCAAATGAAAATAAAAGTTGATGAGGAAGTTGGATGTTTTTCCTCCTGAGAAGTCAAAGTACTGCCCTGATAACTAGAAGATTGCTGTAATTCATGTCATCATCAAAACTAATGTGAAACAGCAGCAGACCTTGGGGAGCTGAAATTAATCTCTAATAAAAAGGCCAATTGAAACCTTCTTCTTTAGAATTGTTTGTAATAAAAGGTTTTTTGGTTTGGTTTTGGGGTTTGTTTGTTTTTTTTTTTTTTAAAAAGGAAAATAAAGCTCCATCAAACAAACTGTGCAATGTATTTCTAAGTGAAAATACACAGCTGAGAGTACTTAGTGTCCAGGCTGAGAAGTTCACCCTGTACGAAGGCAGCATGAAGAAGCAAAGGTAAAGATGCCCCAGCTAAGGAGGCAGTTGGACAAGCATCTGTTGACATAGGGTCTTTGTGTTTCATTTAGAGTTTGAGCACCACTGACTACCTGAAAATAACTATACACTGAACCTGTTAGGAGCTGAAAACATTCACCACGTTTCCATGGATTTTTGCATCAAAGGTGTTATGAGCAAACTGCTTTTTTATCTTGTTCTGGAGTGATGGGTAGTGGCATTATTCCCAGCTTAAAGGAGGATGTCAACTGAAGCTGAAAGGAAGAGACACAAGAGCTGACAGCCTCCAGCAATCAGCAGTCATGCTTGAGAGTCACAGGGAGGGGTGGATTTAAGCAGTCTGGTGGTTCCTGACAAGCAGAGGATCTTTCCTATAAGCTGAGCAAATAAATCCCAACTGACTGGGGAATGGGGTCTGGCCAGCACTGGGCCACAGCTCTGCTGGGATCTCACAGTATTTTCTGCCCAGGGCTTGTCAGTTTTGCCACTTCCAAAATGAAGCTGTTAATGTTTTATCCTCCCTCAGAGGCAAATGCCTGTAGTTTGGAGGTTGTGTTCCCTATGGTGGGGAAAGTCCTGAGAAACTCCAAGCCAACAGCTTTGGTATGAACCAGATGGTACCAAACCATGGCTTTGGTTTCACAGTAGCACATGTATGTGTGTCCCTGGGTGCACAAAGGGGCTTGTTCAGCCCATCCTTCACCTGGTAATGTATTGCAATGTCTCTGTCCCCCACCACTCTGCTTTTCTTTCCAAAGCCTAGAATTAAACTCTACTTTAGGAGGACAGTGAGCCTCAGATGAGGCAAAATGTTGGGGCTGTCTAAGCGCTGTTACAGGCTGGCATATCCTTTGCAGGCCCAGTGGTGATGGGGACAGGTTTTCTGTGGTTATTATGACTTCATATTTATTCATCTCAGCACTGTTTTGCAGATCAACAAGCTGTCTTCCCCTTTGCTGTCGGTTTTCTCTCTCTTTGCAAAGCCTGAAGTGCACGGGCAGCTGCTCTGAGAGTGCTCAAGCTTCTTCCATAGCTAGAGAAATATGAGGGAAAGCTCTGGTCTCCAGTGCTAGCTGGGCTGTTCAATTCCTGTTGGGTTTACCCTGTACCCTGTCCTGGTGGATCTGTCCTGGGCACTGGTGAGGCCGCAGCTTGAGTGCTGGGTTCAGTGTTGGACCCCTGACTCCAAGAAGGACATGGAGGTGCTGGAGCGTGTCCAGAGAAGGGAACGGAGCTGGGGAAGGGTCTGGAGCACAAGTGTGCTGAGTTCCCCTGTGGCTGAGGGAACTGGGGGTGTTGAGCCTGGAGAAAAGGAGGCTGAGGGGAGACCTTGTGGCTCTGTGCAAGTCCCTTGGAGGAGGGTGGAGAGAGGTGGGGGTGGGTCTGTTCAACCAAGGCCCAAGGGACAGGACAAGAGGAAATGGGCTCCAGTTGTGGCCAGGGCAGTTGAGATGGGATGTGAGGAAGAATTTCTTTGCTGAAAGGGTTCTGAGGCATTGGAAGGGGTTGCCCAGGGCAGTGGTGGAGTCCCCGTCCCTGGAGGGATTTCAGAGTGGTGTAGACACAGTGCTGAGGGACATGGGTTAGTTGGGGACTTGTCAGTGTTGGGTTCGTGATTGGACTCCATGATCTTAAAGGTCTTTTCCAGGTGGGGCAATTCTGGGATTTATGGGCTGGAAATGGAGTGTGGCAGGGTGATGGGGATTCCTTTGGGACCTCCAGGCTGTAGGATGTGGGATTTGCTTAAGCTGTGGTGACCTGAAGTGCTACAGACACTGCAAGCAGTCTGTCACAGCTTAAATGTCCTCAAATCAGGAGCTTTGTAAGTCTGTGGCACTGCTTCTCTTCCTCACTTTTATGTAAAGCAGTTGTGCCTGTGGCAAGTTTTCAGGAAGACAGTGAAATGGAGTGATTATGGCTTGTTATGTGGATCTAAACGTCAGGTCACATCATTAAGTGCCTCAGTTTCTCTGCCTGTAAAATGACACATTGTTCTGTAAAGAGCTCTGCAGCTCAACAGTGAAATGTTTGCCTGTGAGACAGGTCAGAGCCACCGGGTCCAGGTAGAGACAAATAGGCACCATCTCATTTCTTCCAACAATGATGTCATCCCAACTGCTAAAAATAAAGTTCTTATCGTTCAGCTGCCAGGCAGAGAAAGCTGTGCAGAGGTTGGAAGTTGTTTTTTTTTCCCTTGTTAATGACAGATGCTTTATTGCACTTTCTGCTTTGAAGACTTTAATTCACTCCTGACTCAAATAGGAGACATAAAGATAAATACCTTGACAACTCACACAGTGACTGATAGTCTGTCTGTCCAAGTGCTTGTATGGGACGTGTCTGGGAATCCAGAGGAGTTGTTAAAGAGTCAGTCCTGCAGGCATGTGGCTGTGCTGCTGGAAAGTGTGTGTTTTCATAACCAGGCAGATGTCTGATACAGCTGAGAACAGTAACTCCCAGGCTGAGCTGTGAGGAAGCATCTGAGGGAAAGCGATGGTAATGGTAAGAATAAACCCCAGGCTTTATTCATGGGCTGGATTCTCACTGAGCTGTCTTGAAGATGTAACAAAAGTGTAAAGAAGAGATGAAAGCTGATTTATAGGGTGTCTTAGCACTGTTGCTGTAAGGATTCTGGGACCTAGTCCTGTTTCTGGCAGCCTCCAGAGCTATTGAGAGTTCCCCTAACAGGTAACCGGCCGTACGCTACCGGCGGGTTCTTGCTGCCGTGCGGGGTGCTGCTGGTGACGTGCTCACAGTGTCTGGAGGTACAGCAGAACCCCACACTGGTTTTAGGGCAGGTGAGACCTTGCATGTTTGCAGCTGTACTGTTCCATGTGTAGCTCCCCACCCGAGAAGATAAAATGTGTGCTTGCAATGTTTGCTCTTGAAATACATAATATGTGGCAATGGTATGGCAGGGAGGACCTGGTTTGGTCTCCCTCCAGCACAGCTATGGCCAGTGCTGTCTCTTTTCCCAAGATGACATGGCATCACCAGCAAAGGCTGTGGGAAACATGTGCTGTACAATGCACAGAGCTTTTCCCTTGGCTCACCCCTCCCAGAACTGCAAGAGGTGGTTCTGGGATGTGGGAGGAGAGGCAGATGTAGAAGAGAGCCATAGAATGCAAACTGTCTTGCAGTCCTTTCTCTCCCTCTTTTCTGCCCTGTGAACTTGCAGTGCCATCTCTCCTGAAAAGCCTGGAGCCAGAGAGGGGATTCTGGCCCTGCTTGCTGTTGACTATAGTGTTGCCACCCCTCCTCAGTAGGCCACAGCTGCAAACAAGCTTTGATGAGCTCCTTCAGAGTTTTAAAGGTTCATACAACTTGGGGATGAGAGGGAGAAACAGAAGATGGGACACCAGACCTGAAGGACCCGTGTTGCTGGAGGAGAGCAGTGTGTACCATCTCTCAGGATGTACTCAGCCCCATCTAAAGAGTCATGATTGCCTTGGGGGACGTCATGGAGACTTGCTTTAGGGGAAGCATCCACAGAATTCTCTCCTGTGAATGCTGGTGTGTGTGTTGGGTGGAATGAGGTCTGTCCTTCTGCGCTGACGATCAGCTGGTGGATGTGTTCCTCTGGAATTTTGATTACTTAACATATTCCTCCTCACAGTCTTGCATCCCAACACAATGTTGAGTTGAAATGGACATGCCCCACACTGACTCTTCAGAACTGATTTAAAGGTCCTAAACTTGTGTTTAAAATAACCCTCTCCATTTTTTTTTTTCCTAAGAAAGATGAAAAGAACTGATCCAAAAACCTGGCTGTACTCTTATGTGTTGAACACTTCAAGGCATCTAGCAGTTTCTCAGAGGCAGTTGTTGACACATGAAGCTCGCTTGTCTAAGGAGTGAACTGAAAGTGTGAAAAGGAATAATGTATTAAAATTAATTGGTATTTTGATTTTTAAAAAATCATACTCCATAAAATTAATCCCAAGGCTTTAAACAGCCCTAAAGCAGCGTTAGCAAATGATCTGGTTTCACTCTGAATCTGAATGCAGACGGTGTTTATAGCCTTTGTCTCCATCTTTTCTCATTCTCCGACTAAAGATTCTTTTTACCCAAGATAAGAGAACTTTTTCCATCCACCAGAAAATGTCTTAATCTGAATCTAAAACTACCAACATTCCAAAATCTTAAAGATTAAAAACTTCAGGTGATGAATGATCATGATTCCATTTGACTGTTTGGGGTTTGCTCTTTAGGGGTCTACTTTTTATGAGATTCCATTCATGAATTTGACTTCTCAGGAGGAACTTTGTGAGTATCCAAACCCCTTGCATTGATTCCAACTAATTATCTAAAACGTGAGGTTTGGCCCTGGATTGTGGGAGCAGGGAGCCCTTCTGTGGTGTGAGAGAAATCCTTCTTCCTGTTCTCAGGTATGTTTCTGACCACCCAAGCAGAATTTTATTAGCTGAGAGCTGGAACCCCTCAGGGATTTTTGACTGCCTGGGTGGTGATTCTTTGATTCAGGAAATTCAGTTCACAAAATTAGAATCTTTAAGCCTCCTTGTCTCAATTTTTTACCATGTAAATACTTTGGAGTGTGGTGTTTTTTCTCTTTATCTCTTTTTTTTTCCTTTCTGGCAGTTTGTATCTCTGCTTATGTGCAGGAGGGGACAAAACTTGCAATTTCCAACTGTGCTGTGTGATTTTTTTGTATTTTTTAATGTCTCTTTTTCTGTGGACTTGCCCTGAGGAGTGTCTAACTTCACAGAGAGCTGAGATGATCCCCTGAGGGGAAGGAGGAGCCCCAGGTTTGTAGGTCTCTTTCCCCTGCACACCCATTCACACCGGTGGGTGCAGCAGGTCCCCTGGCAGGGCAGGGGCTGCTCAGCCCCTTTCTGCCATAACCAGTGTGTGACCTTCTGCCTCTTTTTGAAAAGCAGATGTGCTGTCAAAACCCAGTATTTGGGGCTGTGGAGATGCAGACAGGCCCCTTTCCTGCACATTTCCAGGAACTGATGTGAGGGATGTGCACAGGCAGAGGCTCAAGTTCTGCAGCTTCCTCCCGAGGGGAAGAGGAGGGGCAGGCGCTGATCTCTTCTCTCTGGCCACCAACGAATGCCAGGAGCAGAGGAAATGGCAGGAAGATGTGTCAGGGGAGGGTGAGGTTGGCCATGAGGAGAAGGTTCTTGAGGCAGAGGGTGGTGGAGCACTGGCACAGGCTCCCCAGGGAGGTGCTCATGGCACCAAGCCTTTGGTTTTGGTTGCCTCTTTTGTGAGGGTTTGGACTGAACTAAATGAGTTTCCTGATAGTTTGAAATACTGTGGGGGATAAAAAAAAGGAAAAAAGTAGGGAATTTGGGTTTTAAAGCCACATTCTGAGCTTCCCTTGGAAAATGTGACAGGTGGCAACCCCCCCCCCCCAAAAACCAAAAGGAAGTGTCTTGACTTCTATTGCTGTTCCATCCTCTTGGCTGTACGAAAGATGACGTTGGTCCCTCAGCAGGTTGATGCTTTATTTAGTCTGTTTATCACCACTTGAGTGTGTTCATCTTGCCCTCCAGCAATTTATTGGAATTCTAACAAATGAGGAAAAAGTAGGTCATCCTAGCACAGTTTGGGTGGGTTTGGGTGGAAGAAGCTTTTGCTGTAAAGTTATTTGCGAGTAAGAAATTTCTGGGGTGCTACTCAGTTAGTTTCACCAGCACATCTGGTCACTTGTGGGCAACTTGCAGCTGTGGTGGCTCGTGCTGCATCACAGTTCTGCCAGAAGTGTGGGAGAACATCTGCCCCTCCACCAGTGTGGTGTGGTGGAGGTGGAGAATGGTGCAGATTCTTGCACCTTGAAAGACGAGGAGGTTTGTTCAGCCTGTACCCGCCTTACGAACTCAGCTGGTTATTACCAACCCAAACTAGCCAGCATGGGTTAACCTGACCAGCTGTAGAGTAATGCTGTGGTCCCACAGGAAGCTTTTGACATAGGTTAGTTAGAGCTGGGTGGGGATGGCAATACTGGTGGAGTCTGAGAAGGTCACTGTGGTGAACGTGGGTTTCAAGGCAAAGTGGGCTGTGGGCAGCAGAGGTTCAATACTACTTCAGGCTTCCTATGGTCTAAGCTGTGCTGGTTCAGGAAGTGGGGTTGAACTCAGCAGGAGTTAGTAGCAGGAGGTATCAAGTTGTAACATGAACATCTCAGTTTTGGGCTGAATTACTTTGAATTGAAAATAAATGTTAAGTATAAAACCAAATCATGTGCAAACGGAGGCTTTGCCTAACCTACAGGAGTGTCACTGGTGTGGACAGCTTCTGAGGAGTTTGCACAAAGCCAAGGTCCTGCCACGGGCTTCATGCTAAATCCCAACTTCCCTCTTAATCTCAAGGGTTCTTCCTCAAGTTCTCCAACCTGAATTAACATCTGTCTCTCCTTCAGCCAAGTCGAGCTCAGGACAAGGGTCACCCTGACCTATTCCAGAGCCCCATCACATCCCAGAGAAGAGGACAGAGAGGACTGCGTTCTCAACAGCCAGCACACTCCTGAGGGTAGAGGTGAGTAGCAGCAATAGAGATTTGAATGGAATAGAGAAAAATGCAAAGCAGCAAAGGCTAAGCCTGTGTTTAGGGAGTTATTAGTCTGATGAAACAGCTAAATGACAAAAAGGAGCTCATGGTTTAGAGCTGCCTGTGGGCTGTTGTGTGTTTTAGACGTACTTGAGATTGTGTTTTCGTCTTGGGGATTTCTAAGAGCCTTGGAAAAGTTGGGACATTCACGTTCTCTTGAAATTATTACTGTGATTTCCTTCAGAATTTGAATTAATTTCTGCTTTCACTTCCTCTCTCTTTTCCAACAGCACATTTAGTTATTTAAAACACAGTTGTGAGGGGTTGTTACTATGAAATGGGATCATTCATCCCTAGCCCAGGTCCTTGATGGTTAGCAGGCCATCTCTTTGGGCTCCTTGATGCTCTCACCCCATTTTTGGTCAGAAGAACCTGTGCAGCAGCCGTATTATTGCCCTGAGTGCAGAAGGCCTGGTGGGAAGATAGTGCTCACTTTCAGCCAGGCCCTGCTCATCATTAGGGACACAACATTGGGGAAGGGTGTGAGGAGAGGCTGAAGTCACTTGGCTTGTTCAGCCTGGAGAAGAGGAGACTGAGAGGAGATCTCATGGGGGTCTAGAACTTCCTCCCAAGGGGCAGAGGAGGGGCAGGTGCTGATCTCTTCTCTCTGGCCACCAACGAATGCCAGGAGCAGAGGGAATGGCAGGAAGATGTGGCAGGGGAGGGTGAGGTTGGCCATGAGGAAAAGGTTCTTGAGGCAGAGGGTGGTGGAGCACTGGCACAGGCTCCCCAGGGAGGTGCTCATGGCACCAAGCCTGACAAGATTCCAGCAGCATTTGGCCAACATGTGCCCTCAGGGACATGGTGTGAATGTTGGGCTTGTCCTGTGCAGGGACAGGAGTTGGACTCCATGGTCCTTGTGGGTCCCTTCCAGCTCACAGCATTCTATGATTCAGTGATTCTGAGAGTTGAAGCCAGCTTGCACCAGAGACTTCTGTGTGCAGTTGTAGGACTGTTGCACCCAGAGCAACAAACGCAGGGTTCACAAGCAGGATTCCCATCTTCCCTGCCTTGGCATTTGCTGGGTAGTCTTGTGTCATTGCCACTTGCTCTGCTGCTCTCCAGCCTTTCTTGCTCTGCGACTTCCTGCACCAAATGTGACTGCTTGGGCTGCTGCTCTGACCCACCCATCAGCTACACCTGGGAGGATGAGAAGGTGTGCTCCTACCTGCTCCCCTTTTTGGTGGGTGAGGGAGGCCACCCTCCACACCATGCTCTGCCCTCCCTGCACGCCTCTTCCCTTGGGCATTTCCCAGGCTCAGGGTTGTCAGCCCTGAGTGTGCACCCTGCAGGCAGAGGAGCTTGTGGCCTGGGTCTCCTCCCTAGAAGGCTCCCCTGGAGGCTTAGCAGAGTGGTGCTCGTGTAGCCTTTGATGACACTTGGTCCAACCTTCCCTGACCCCAGGTGTTTATTAGGAAGGTATTGAGACAAGCCTGTGTATACACCTGTATCTCTGCAGGGAGGGTGGGTGGAGGTGTGTTTGGAAGTCCTGCAGATGTGTTGCAATGTCAGCTGGGTGTTTCACTTCAGAACATGCTGCTGCTTTGCAGAGACCTGAGCAGCTCCCCTGCTCTCAGTAGGTGCTCAGGAACTCCTCTGTGATAACACTGCTCACCATCCAGCCTCTGGCACTATGAAGGGTTGTCCCTCCCTTCCCCAGCACCACCTCTTGGCTTTAAAGCTCTGTTTGTAGGTCATGTCTCTCCACTGTCTTCACACATCTGTGGCAGGAAGGAGTTTCATGCCCGTCATTCATGTGGATAAGGCCCTTCTTGCTGGGACAGTTGTGGTTTTCTCAGTGGGGTGTTTTTTTGATGACTGCCAGTGTGTGATGGGCAGCCTTCTCCAGAGACAGGAATGTGTCACTAGGAAGGTCATTTTCTACAAGACATGCCCAGACTCATGAGTCCTGCTGCAAGATGTGGTTTTATGGGAATTTCTTCTTTTCACTCTTTTCTTTCTTACTCTTTTTCAGGGCAAGGACTTCTGGTCTGAAGCAGAGGGTGAGAAGAGCTGCTCTGTCTTTGAATCCATCATGGAACAGGTTAGATTCAAATGCGACTGAACTCAGTGGTTCATAGTGACCAGTGGTTCTCTTTGTGCACTTCTTCCAAGGTACCTCAAAGGGGTTGAGTCTCAAAAAATGCTGGTTCTTGTCCTTCTTGTCTTCCCCTGAGTTCCTGTAGGGCCCTGCTGCTGCTCTGAATCCAGACAAGAGGATAGAGCTGCTTGGTTTGCAGTCTGTTTCCTTGTTGTGACGCTCCTCCTTTAAACTGCTGACTGGGTTTGTAGCTGCTTAAGAGACCACAAAACTTATTGGTTAAGCTACAAACTACCAAAACTAATAAATCAAATTAACAGACACACCTCTGCGATCAGTTTATGCATTGTTTGTGCAAGACTGAACACAATTATGAAGCTACTATTTGTCACATTTAAATCTTTATTAACTACACAGAGCTGCTACTGAGATGTCTGTCATCCTCCTCGCCCCACCTCCTGTTGAGGTACAGTTCTAACCCTCTTGGCTCTGCTCTGGCCTCCCACAAGCCTTTTGAACATAAACCTGATGACTAGTCCAGTGGGTTGTTTAAGGGGATTGTCCCTGGTGTCCCAGGGAGCTTGGGGATCACCAGGTGAGCTTTGCTGCTGTCTGTAAACATCCACCCTCAGGTCATGCCTTCTGTTGATCTTTGATCATATACCTTATTTTCTGTACATTTCCATTTCTGGACTATCTTTTTTGTTGGCTTTTGTTCCTCCCTTTCATTTCCCAGATCTTCTCTCAAGTGAACAACCTGTCCCCAGTTACTTCTTAGGCATTTGTCCCAATTTTGCTACTGTTGCCTAGGCAATGTGGGTCCTGTATGACATTACTGCTACGGTGATGGAGATATAGGTGGCCTTCCAAGGTTCCACTCACCAAAAGGACCTGAAACTCCCTTTCAGTTATCAAGTTCATCTGGTTGCATATTGATTACCCTAGGCAGCTGGCAAGACAAACCATTCTACTATGGCTTTGATTTTTCTTCTTAGTTACAATTAAGCATTTTTTTATCTTACAGGCAGACAGTCTGCTTACCAGAGGAAGGATTTTCTTTCTCACTTCATTTCTCTGTTTACACAACATCCTGCTCTCTTACCTGCTTAACTAAAATGATTGGACAGGTTTTCTACAGAGGCCTTAATTGGTTGTGAGGCCCCATGTTTCAGTGGAACCTCTTGCTCAGAGCAATCTGCCTGCCTCATGGACTTCCTCCTCCTAATTTGTGCTGCCTTGCTTGAAGGCAGCAGGGTGTGTGGCCCTGGAGGCAGCACGGGCCTGGTCACTGGGGGTGAACACCAGACACCAGTGATCTGCCATCTTGCTGTCACTAGTCTTGTGAGCAGCTGCTTGGCTCTCTGCAGGGAGCTGAACAGGTTTATTGTGGAGCTGGTCTCCATCCCTTTGAAGAGGGAAAAGAAATGTGAACCTCGTGGTTTTTTGTAAGGCTTATGCTGTTATCTCTGTTCCCCACCGTGTTACTGCTGCGCTCTGATTACATTGAACTTGGGAGCTGCTGCCTTCTTTAGGCACAGGAAGTGAAATGCCCAATTCCAAAATACAGGGGTACAAACCTTCCAAAAGCAGATGTCTGAATAGGGGAAAGTGGGGGGGTTTGTGCTGAGTACACATCTGTTTCAAAAGAGGAGCTCTGATGAGGGTTTCTGTGATTGCCACAGCTGGAAACACGCTGTGGAGAAGGTGCACTGACTCTTCCACCGCAGGTTTGGAAGAACAGAGCCATCTGTCATTCACCATCAGACAGTCCTGTGTGGGTGCACGTCCAGGAGCCAGTATGCATGTGCTGTGGACTCCCTGGCTAACGTGATTCAAGATTCCCAAAGGAGGCCAGAAAAATGTGTTCAGGGTTAGAAAACAGCATATACACAGACCTCTTGAGTGGGACTTAACGGTTATTTTCTGATGTTTAAGATCAATGGATCTGTCCAGATGGAGAGTGCGCTGCTCTACACCTTCTTGGACGTATCCTCTGACTGTCAGTTCAGAGAGCAACTGCAGTCCCTGCAAAGCCAGGGGCTTGTGTCTTCCCTGAAAGGCACCTACTGCTACGAGGATGAGCTGGAACTTCAGACGGATGGCAATCGGAGCGGCCACTTGCAGAACGGCGAGCCAGGTGAGCCCTCTCTTCCTTCCTACCTGCCTCTCTGAGGGTGGTGGGTTTCTTTCCCCTTTCCCCATCTTTGCTGCTGATCTGTTTCAGAGGAGTCATGGTTTTTTTCCATTGAGGAACTTCACAACGTGGCTGTTGGTGGTGGTGTCGGTTGGGATTTTAACGTGTGGGACAAGACAGCTAGTGCTTTAGCATTTTATCTCCCCATGGATGTCTAGAGCACCCATCTCCCCGCGGTTTTGTCTGCAGCACATCAGACAAGGGTGACAAAGCCAGGACTAATGATAGCTGCCCTCAAGGGGTGTGATATTAAGCAGTGAAGTTCAGCCTCACACTGCTCCTCAGGGAGTACTTGGGCTAGGATTTTGGAACAACTCTTGTTCTGGTACTGGGTGAGTCCCTTTCTGCCCTACCATTGTGCTGGAAGCTGTTCCTCAACCAGTTTCTGGTGTAGTTCCTGTTTCATTAGCCATCTGCAGGATGGCTATTGCTGCTCCTTGCCCAGGACGTGTCAGCTGGCACATTGACCTCAACCTAAGGAGGGTGAGGAGGAACTGCTACAGTACAAACCTGCATAGGTCTCATGCCCCAAGTGACAATGGGAAGCTTTGCCAGAAGGAGATAGGACAAGGGGTGATGGTTTTAAACTAAAAGAGGAGAGATTTAGACTGGATATAAAGAAGAAATTTTTTACACTGAGGGTGATGAAACCCTGGCCCTGGTTGGCCAGAGAGGTGGTAGATGTCCCATCCCTGGAAACATTCAGGGTCAGGTTGGATGAGGCTCTGAACAACCTGATCTGGTTGAAGATGTCCCTGCTCACTGCAGGGGAGTTGGACTAGATGGCTTTGAAGGTCCCTTCCAACCCAAACCAGTCTGTGGTTCTATGAGATGCTCTATTTTAGATGGTACTTAAGAGACAGGTCCTGACAGTAGTCACTTAAAAAATCATGGACACTTGCTTCCCTCTGTCTAGGCAGAGTGTTGGCTGTAGCTGTCCTGTACTAATTTTGGTTGGAGATGTTCTAACCTCCCCTGTAGGGTTTTTGAGGGTCAGGGTGAGGCTGCACTTTACCTAAATTACAGATTAAAAAATCCTGTTTGCACACTGTCTCTGGTAAAGAAGTTGAGTGCAGAGGAGGGAGTGGTAGTGCGTGTAGCCGAGCTGTGATTAGGGGTGGGGTGGCAAGGAGATGGAGGTGGGCAAGATGCTGTGGGTCAGCTTACCTGCGCTGAACCGAGTCTGGGGGCTAAATCCTGCTGTGTGTGTTGACAGTGTTTGACCACGAGGTAAATGAAGAAGTTATCCGGAACATCGCTGCGCAGCTCGCTGAGGTTGGAGACCAGTTCGATAAGGAAATCAGAGCGAGAGAAGTGAACGATCTCGTGCAGCACTTTCTGAACGAGAACCTTTCTAGCGAGGTGAGTGAAGAGCAACCTGACCAGCAGTTCACCTCTTCAGGGTTGTGGATCCTTCCTGCTGGGACTTTGAAGCAGCCAGGTTCTGCATCGTTGCTAGTTTGCTGATTTAATTATTGTCATCTTAAAATTCAGCCCAAACACTCACCTATGAAGATTTGGCAGAGGTGATGCCGTACCCTGTGGCAACTGTTGCCCTGCAGATTGGGTTCCTTGGGTTCATCTCCTTTCTGCAGATGGTGAAATTGAGGTGGTTGTGGAGAAGGACTGACTTTGAGAGGCATTTTGTCCTCATTTTGTTGGCCCAATGTCTTATCTTTGAAAAACAACTGTTGGTTTAAGGCTTAGTATTTGTCCTTGAGATCTTTGGACTTTGGTGCCGAGTCCTGTCTGCCTGCTGCTCGTCATGTGGGCAGAACCTGAGCAACATTAGTGCCAGAAGCTTCATTTGTGCTTGTGACTGAACAAGGAAGAGACAGTGAATAGTGAGACCCTCCCTGTTGGAGTGCTGGGACTGTTTATCTCTCAGGCTCTGTCCGTGTTGGGAGGAGCAGTTGGGTCCTGGCCTGGATGGGTGAAGTGCTGAGAAGGTCCCTCTAGGTGGCATCTCCACCTCTTTGATGGAGTCACTCTCCCAGCCTGGCCCAGCATCTAATGTGGCTCAGTGTTCTACAAGGAGGTTGAGTTTGAGGCCCTTTGTGTTAGACCTTCCCTTTTTTTGTTGTTTTGTTTTGTTTTTCTGTTTCAGATTTGGATCCACTCTGGATCAAGAGCCGCAGTTTGCTTACACGGAGCCTTTTTTGGCTTCTTCAGGGTAGCTGTGGCTTTCTGGCTTGTTTGGCTTTCTACAAGCTAATGCTGTCTTTGAATTGAGGTCCACCTTCTTGCTGAACAGGCAGGATTTAATAACTTCAAACAAGCTTTTTTTGGGGGGGGTTTTGTGGTCTGGATTTTTTTCACTAGGATTTATCACCTGCACAGAGTGATTCGATTCCAGCAAAGTCTGACAGTTTCCCACTCCTTCTGTCTTGCTCTCCACCCAGTTAAGTTTCAGGCCTTCAAATCTATTGCCTAACCTTTCAGCTTTTAGTGGGGCTGAGATAAACCGAACTTCTGACCAGGTGGATGTTGCTGCTTCACATGAGTAGTGTAGCTTAGTGTGTGCATATGCTTATTGTCCTTCTTGGGGAAGCTGATCTTCCACTGATCTTGGGAGCAAGGCAGTGTTCCATGCCTGGACACCTTCTCTAGTTCCTGCCTATGTGAATGCTTTCCTGTGAAACTTGCCCTTCTTGCCAGTCCTCACCTAAGCTGGTACCCCTGATCTTCACAGTGTTTAAGGTGGGTTGCCCTCTCCTGGGAGCCCCAGGATTCCTGTGCCATTTCAGGACTTGGCAAGCAGGGTGCAAACCCTGGGGAAGAGGGGGGCTGTTGCACCCCGAGTGTGTAAGGTGAATTTTGCAGTGGTGTGTGTGTTGTATTCCTTTCTTTTTGTCTTGGGTGAGCAGCTGAGCTCAGAGATAGTCATTCTTCTTGCCATCCAGGGTGTGTAATGGGAGCAGCATCCCCTGAGGTGTTAGAACAGGCACATCAGGTACCAGCAGGCTCTGCTTGAGACCCCTTCCTCCCACAGCTGTTGCACTGACATCCCTCTCTCCCTTCCCTACAGGAGATGACTGAGATCCCTCTCTCCCTTCCATACAGGAGATAACTGAGATCCCTCTCTCCCTTCCTTACAGGAGATGACTGAGATCCCTCTCTCCCTTCCATACAGGAGATGACTGAGATCCCTCTCTCCCTTCCCTACAGGAGATAACCGAGATCCCTCTCTCCCTTCCTTACAGGAGATAACTGAGATCCCTCTCTCCCTTCCCTACAGGAGATAACCGAGATCCCTCTCTCCCTTCCTTACAGGAGATAACTGAGATCCCTCTCTCCCTTCCCTACAGGAGATGACCCGGCGCATGTCAAAGGCGGTGGAAGCGCTTGCACGAGCCATCCCCTCAGACATGGAGCAGGAGAAGGCCATGTTGGTGCTAGCAATGGTCTTGACTAAAAGAATTGCGAATACAATGCCTTCCCTTCTCCAGCGTGTCTTCAGCACCACCGTGAACTACATCAGCCAGCAGCTCCACAACTACATCATCAGAATGGTGAGTGCTGTCAGAGCTCGTGTGAGTCACAGCCGGCCGGGGTCACTCCCAGAGGGGTGGCTTAGCTCTGAGCAGCTCCTGGGCTGCTGGTCTCCCTGTAGCACTCTGGCTTGGGCCAGAAGGGAATGCCAGTCCCTGTAGAGCTCTAAAGGTTGATGTGCTGAGGGAGGGAGGCTTGAGAGGGACAAGTGACACTTCTGCTTGTCCCACTCTGGCAGCAGCCAGTGAACAGAGTGTGTTTATTCTGTAGGGCAGAGAAAGAGACGTGATTGTTCCTCTCCTTCCTGTGGTCTCTTCAGGGAGCTGTGCTGATAAGACTTGGGTTAAAGAACTTAGAATCCCAGAATGTTGTGAGCTGGAAGGGACCCACAAGGATGATGGAGTCCAACTCCTGTCCCTGCACAGGACAAGCCCAACATTCACACCATGTCCCTGAGGGCACATGGTGGCCAAATGCTGCTGGAATCTTGTCAGGCTTGGTGCCATGAGCACCTCCCTGGGGAGCCTGTGCCAGTGCTCCACCACCCTCTGCCTCAAGAACCTTTTCCTCATGGCCAACCTCACCCT
>NW_010321360.1:22309-22759 GCF_000700745.2 Antrostomus carolinensis
TCCCCAAATTTGGTCCCTCCTCTGGACCCTCTCCAGCAGCTTTCAGGCGGGGGGTGGGCAGCAGCTCAGGGCTCTGCTGCTGTTAATGCCGCTTCTGTTTCTCTCCCTGCAGCTGCGGGAGTGAACTCTCCACACCTCTCTCTGCCTGGAGAATGTGGATGCCTGAAGACTTCTTTTTTACTTCTCTTGATGTACGCGAATCACTTTTTCTGCTCTTAACTTCTGCCATGGAGCTGTGAAAAGGAAGGCAGAGCTTCATAGATAGGCTTTTGTAGACTTAGCACAGCGACGGTGGCGCGAGCTGCATGCCGGCTCTGCCCGTCCCTGTCAGGAGTAGTGCTTGTCCTCTCCCATTTTACAATAGTGTTTCCTTTTTTTGTTATCCTTAGCAGTAGCAGACTTGGTGCAGACTGTGGCTTTTGCCCCCCGGGGGGAAGCCCTGGGGGCAGA
>NW_010321360.1:22774-25785 GCF_000700745.2 Antrostomus carolinensis
TGGGCGCAGAGCCTGCCCTCTCTCAGTATTTTTGGGTTTTTTCAAATCAGCTGTAGCATTTTGCTTCAGTTTCATTCTCTTCCCAGCCCTGCTCCTGGTGCTGCAGCTGAGCCACACTGAGTGTTAATGGTTCCTCAGGCTGGAGAATGGGGTGGATGATCAGCACAGATCACCAAAGGGGGGGTGGAAATCAGGTCTGTGTTAGAGGGGGGAGCTGGCAGCAAGAGGGAACAACCCTACAGGAGGTGTAGGGGTGTTCGGCCAGGGAAGGCTGAAGTGAAGATGTTTTCAGTACCAAACATCATCAACTTGTGCTTGTTTGGAAAAGAAAAGCGACTGAGAAATTGTTGAGAACGGGGCAGGGCTTAGATACAGGGCAAATTCCTTCAGGGAACACAACCTGGATATGCTTGAGGAGAAGCGTTTGGCTTTAGGAGCATCATGCTAGAAAGAGAAAGACGGTATCTTTTATGAGTGTATTGCAGTCACATCTCAGGTTCCACAAACTTGGACTCAGGTTGTTTGATACTTACCTGTAATCACACACAAGGTGGCAAAAAAGGCTTCACCTGTGATCGAGCTGCCTCTGAAGTCTTGAAATGATGTAAATATTTTGTGGGGGGGGGGGTTTTTTTTAACTTAAATAAAATCATCAGTTCTCATGGCAATACAGCTCTTTCAGAATTTCAGTTTCCACCTGGATTTGGTTTTTTTGGTGTTGTCAGGTGGGTTTTTTTTTGTGCATTCCTCTCATTTACTACTGGTTATGCTGCAGCTGGCAGCAGCAGTGACACTGGCCTGGCCTTGTGCCTGGCATAAGCAAAGACTTCCTCAGTAAAACCATCTTTTTTTTTTCCCTCTCCTTTTGGTGCCTGCAGTAGATCAGGAAGGAGGGAGGGAAATAAGCACAGAAATAGTCTACACATTGTTTTTGAAAACTGTACCATTTATTAAAGTGCAACCTGGGGGCATGGTCTTACAGCAGTGTCCCATTAGCAGAGGGAAAAATGTACATACCCCGTCACTTCAACTGGATGTAGAACAATGAAGCTGGAAAGAACTGACTGTTAAAGGTGGAAACACTTTTTTAATTAATCCCAATGGCACAAGAAGCTTTAGACAGTTTTCCCCAAGAGGGCTGCACTTGCATATTAAAAGGAACAATATGCCCAGTTCCTTGGATAATGGGTGACTTGAGGACCAGTCAGGGTCTCTTCCCCCAGGCAGGCCTCTTGAGAACAGAATCCAGAATCCCTGCAAGTCCATCACTATCTGCTCACACCCAGCAGCAGCCCAGCAGGAGATATCCCCTAAGACACGCACGCTTCAGTCAGTCCCATCAGGCTTTGCTACTTAACAAACCACGTGCCATCCTTGTGGTCTGAGTGGGTTTTAGCTTTACACTTGAATAAAAGCTTCTAATGCGAGTTAAAAACGGGGAGAGATCCCCTCAAGGTGTAGCAGGAAGATGCATCCTCTGCAGCTTGTTCTGTCCAAATCAGTAAGTGTTTAAGTGTTCCTTCCCTCCCCCGCAGATACTGCAGGGAGATCAAAAGCAGCTTCCACTGGAAGCTCACTGTAGCTCCCCGACTTTTACAGCCCAGCCAGAGACCTGGCGCTAGGAGGAAGCACCTCAGCTTACCTAAGAGAGCGAGAGAGGGGCAGCTCTACGGCGGGAGAACAGAGATACAGGTATTTCACTGAGCCATGGGGTTCCCCTGGCTGTACCGGTCCCACTACAGCTGAGCCCTTCCACGCTGGTGCAGGTCTCACTCCCCAGAGAGGTCACTTGAGCAGACACAAACCCAGGAGCCTTCCCTAGAGCCAGCCCTGCAGCCCCTCTCTGCCCAGGCCTGAGTCAGCCAGCAGTGGTGGTTTGGGAGTGTGAGGAAAGCCTGTCACCCCTCCCTAACCCCACTTTTTTTTAATGGCACTACAGAGCTTGCACTTTGAAGCCCCAATACTACACAGAGTTAAAGCAAGAGTGTTCTCAGAACCTTCCTAGTGCTGCAACTCAGAACAAGCCCCAGTAAAGTCAACAGAGAAGCTGTGGCTGCTCCTCCCTGGAAGTGCGGAAGGCCAGGCTGGATGAGGCTTTCAGCATCCTGGTCTAGTGGAAGGTGTCCCTGCTGATGGCAGGGGGGTTGGAACTGGATGAGCTTTAAGGTCCCTTCCAACCCAAACCATTCTATGATTCTATGTTTCATGTAGAGCTTCTGCCTTCAGTCCACACAGGAGATAACGTGCCTCACCTCTCCATGTTTCACTGCGAAACACTCTCCTGCTGCAGCAGGCACTGCTCCTGGTGTAGGTGGCTGCTCCTCTTGGAGCAGACACGTACACATGAGTTGATCTTCAGTAAGTTTCATACCTGGAATGAGATGTTCTACTGAAGTCCTGGGCTCTACCTAGGGATGGCATCTGGGGCTGCCTTCGCCCCTCCACTCCCAGCCTTCCCATTTCACAGCAAAACAATCTCGTGGTGACTCTCAGCTCCTGCAGCCTGAGCTTGCTCTGGTTCCATGCACGGGAGACGATGCTGCCACCAGCACTGCTATTTTTTTTTTGCCAGATTAGCAACATCTCCCTCACTAGGGCTTTGCTAGTCCTGCCACAGCACTGGAGCTGAAATTAAATGTAGGGAAGGCTTATTATAACCTCAGATTTAGTCTGTTACAATCATTAAATGAAAAAAAGACCAAACTTCAGAACCTTGCTTGTTTAGCACTGATAAAACTTTTCATTTGTGACCATTACAAAACATTCATTAGTTTAAAAATCCAGCCCAAAGTGTTAACCTAGCTGTGCTCAGAGCTACCTGAAAAGGAAGGAACCAGGATTCTGTACAAGAGCAGGACAGCTCTGAGCTGTCCCTGCAGCTGCGGGTACCCCAGCACAACTCCCAGCCAAGGAGGAAAGCTCACGCCCTCACAACCAGCGGGGATGGATTCTGGTAGCAGTCACTTGCTCTCTAGAAGGCAGCTTAGGAAAGAGACAACTGACTGAAACAG
>NW_010321360.1:26014-37615 GCF_000700745.2 Antrostomus carolinensis
GAGCTCGTCTTTCAGCTCTAAGCTATTCTCAGTATTTTTCAGCACCCTGAGAACCCTCCTCAGCCTCCACCTGGGCTGATGAGAACCGAAAGCTGAAGTTCTCAAGCTGCCTCTCTGTGTGCCCAGTAATGTTCTGATCTGTGCCCTGGCCGAGCAGCTCAGCGCTGCTGTCCCAACCCAGCGCAGCGCTGCTGTCCCAGCCGCGGCCCCCCAGCCGGGATCTCTGGCAGGTGAAGGGACTGGGGAATCCAGCGGGCTCTGGCACGGCTGCGGCCGGCAGGGCCAGGGCTGTGCCTGTGGTTTGGGCTTTTACACAACAGAAGGATTCCAGGTTTCAGGCTGTTGTTGCAGGAACACTCGCTGAGGACAGCCCTTGCCCAGCTCCCAGCCACAACACCCAGGTGAGCACAGCTCAGGGTTAAGCCCAGCTGAGATCTATGTTGCACTTTATCCTGAAAGCCTTTTCCTCACCAGCTCCTGCTGTAGCATCCCACCCCCCGCAGGTCCTTAACACTCCTCTGCTGCTTTTAGCATCTCTGCTTGAGGGTGTGCTGCAGGCAAGGATACAGCGGCGAAAAGAATGGGTCTAAGGTAGATTGTATTTTGTTAAGGTACAGGCCACTCGAGGACAGATATTGAGGCACTTTTGGGAAGGGGATATAAGCAACACAAGTGAGAATAATTCTGTATGCCCTTTCCTAAGTACACAGCTACTGCCTTTCCTCTGCCAGCTGCAGGAGATCCACTAACCAGAGGTGGAATCACACGGGCTGGGGTCATTAGACCCTGCAGATTGCGATTACTTAAATATACTTGGAGATGGGGGGAGAAAACCTTCCATTTTCTAATTTACACCTATGACAGAGCAAGCACTGGCACTCACAGCTGTAAGAACTCTGAGCTTACCTGCCCTTGGTGACTGCCACGGGGCCTGTCCCAGCTCTGAGCAGAGGACTCCACCTTCAGTGAAATTCAGGTCCATAACTGACTGTTGTAGCTAAGGGAGCATTCCCAGAGGAGAGAGACACGTACAATACATTTTCTAAATGCCTGGTCAGTAGGGTGGGGGAGAAGAGGGTACAAATTCTTCCTGACTTGTCAAATCTGTAAGACCCTAAAATGAGATTAAAAAAAAAGGACCAAGCAACCAAAACACACGGTGCAGCTGATGCTCCATTAACTGTGACAACACACCAGATACTCCAGGCGTTTGCCCCACCATGAAAACTCTTAATAAGCCAAAAAGTCATTTGTTTGCCTTATTACTGCTGCCACCTTCCCACCGCTGGATATGGGAGATGCTGGGAGCCACTGGGCTCCTTGTGCCAACAAGCAAGGGACTTCCTCCCTCACCGGCGTGGATCTATTCTGGTCTGTCCTGTACCCATCTCCCACAGCCATCTACGGAGAAGAGCTAAAAACACCCGACACACGTGCACACAAATTACCCAGAGCATCCAAAAAAATCCACCTCTGCTTCAGGGGACATGTGGGTGCCTCTGTGTAACCCGCTGCGTGGCTCCAGCTGGGGGATGTCCCAAAGGTAAGTGCCTCACCTGGCGATGTCGGCTGGGCTAAGAACCCACAGAGAACACACCCGGAGAGGAAACCAAAGCTGTCAGCAAAGCAGCAGGAGAAGGACAGACCTACCCAACGTCCCAGGCAGTCAGAGCAGCCCTTGTCACACAGAACAACCAGGTACCCGCACAGATTGTGTCACTTGGTGATAAACACTGTTGTGACACGTGAAATGACGCAAAACTAAACATTCCTGGGTGTCTGTGATAAAAGGAGCACAAAGACACCTCTCCACGCGAGGGAAGCTCCCGTGAGGGGCCAGGAGAGGGAACTGCGGTGGTGGGACAGACACCAGAGTCCATGGCAGGAGGAGGTCCCGTTCTGCACACACAGCACGGCAGGGAGAGGACCAGCAGGGCACCAGCAAGTGGCAAAAAAAAAAAAAAAAAGTCAATTCTATTTTTGCAACTTGGTAAAAAAATCTGGGGTTTTGTTTTCTGTTAAGGCCAACCTGCTACCTTTTATACACGGAAAAAGAGCAATCGGTGAGCAACAGTAAAGTCCAGAACTCTGGAGATCCTGAGTTCAGTCCGCAGCAGAAGCACACAAGTGACAATCCTTCCTCTCAGTATTCAATTTCACACACACACACACACACAGAGAGTTCAAAAATCCAACAAGTTTTCTAAAAATAAAAACAATTTAAAAAAAATCCACTCAAAAAAGCTTAAATAACAACAACAAAATTCCTCAGAATCTGTCAGGTTCTGACTTGACTTCCCAGCATCCCAGGATGTGGGTGGGATAGGAAAATAGAGCAAGAGAATGTGTTAAAAACCTCTTCATTCTCAGCTCACCTCAGAACAGGCTCGTTGGGAGACGTGCTCTCGATAGGGTTATTCAGAACTAAAGTACCTTTGTGCTTTATGACGAGCAAGCTTCCCGTAAGCTCACCTCCTGATTTTCACATTAGCCCGAGTTCCCTTTCACTTGCCTCTGTCTGGTGTAAGCCACAGTGCCAGCACAAACCCTTGGAGATGCAGCAGCAGCAGCTCTGCCTGGAAAGAAGGAAGGTCTCTCCCACAGAGCTGCTGTGGGGACAAGGACAGACAGACAAAGCGGAACGGCTGCGGTCCAACCCGACGGAACTCATGCCTAGGGCAGTACTTCAAAGGTTTCTCTTCACACACACGTTGCGAGTGGTGTGACTGCAGGAAAAGGGATTTACTTTTTGCCACAGTAACTTTCTCATCATTAGTGAACCTGTTAAGTTTAGCTAATTAGAGTCAGAGTGGCAAAAGAAATGGCGCTGAAGGACACTCCGGGTCAGGTCAGGTCAGGAACAGGCGGATCCAGGAGATGTTTTTACCGCTGGTTTGCTCGGTTACTGGAATCCATCGCTTTATGCAGCTGGGATTCTGGCACAGCCCACTCAGGACTAAATACACCTGGGAAAGACGACACAGGCTGCAGCCTGACCCGGGACAGCAGAGCATTTACCCTTGGAACTGCACAGGAGGCATCGGCCTCACTCCCACCGAGTTTTGCCAATCTTTGCCGAACGTACCCCGGTGTCAGAGCACGGATCCAGCCGCACCACCTCCAGCAGGAACTCTGCACCTCTGGTAACTCACAGGTGGGAATGAAGTGGGGCCAGGCAGGAGCAGAGCAAATGGATTCTCCCACCAGCAAATGGCAGCGTGTGTCCCTCCCACCCTCCTCCTGCACCTCTCCCCCAGGAACACTGGGATGCTCGGAGATGACACAGCTATGAGAGGCAGCAGTGTTACAGGATGGGGCTCCAGTACGTGTCAGGGGCCAAAACCGGTGTGAGCAAAGAGGTAAGAATAAGCACTCTCCCATCTGGGGCTCAGGAGGAACCTGGGAGGTTACGAGGAGCAGTGCTGTACCTGAGAGGAAGCCGAGACAAAAGGGAGACCAGCCTCTCGCTACAGGACTGGGGTTGGCTATGGTGGGTTAGGGAGGGCTCGGGGGAGGCGACGGGAAGTGACAAGACAGCGCAGCTGCAAGAGCGGTCAGTCAGAGAAGCCAAAACACTCCAGGGGTTGGCAGCAGCTGGCTCTCCCCTTCCCCTGGGGGTTCTCTGTTCCAGTTCCTAGAGTACGAGCACCCCTTTCTTCAGCACCTGCGCTTAAGTTCTTAAATTTGCAGAATTTATTATTATTGGGTTTTTGTTTTGTTTTTGTTTTTTTTTTTCTTTTTAAAAATACCCCTGTTACTTTAATCACGAAAAACCAGTCCCCTTCCCAGTTCTACTAAAAACGTGATTGTCCATAGCTGGAGGCTTATTGAACAACCTCACCCCGTCACCATTAAGTTACTCAAATGTCCAATGAAACAGCAGGCAGCTCAACCTTTAAGGTAACACAACTACAAGAATCAGATCGTGCTCTCTTTGCTCTCCCCCCCACCCTCCTCCTCCTCCTCCTCCTCCTCCTTCTCAAGAGAGCTCTGTTACTTTTTCCTAAGCGCCAGCGCTACTCCGACTGCCACAGCTAATATAGCCACTGCAGCAGCCCCGCCGTACAGCAGTATAGATTTCCCTTCTGGCAGTAAGATGGGCTTCTCCTCTGCAGCAGAGGATTTCTCTTCTATTTCTTCCAAACAGCCCTCTTTCCCCACTTTTTTTTCCCCTGGAAGCAGTATTTTCTCAGGTTCTGGTGCAGCCTTTTCTTCTGATGGGGCTAACTTTGGGACAGGTTTACTTAATACAGGGATTTCAGGTTCAACAAGCTCTTCAGCCGCTTTTCCCTTTTCCTCCTGTTTTGTATGCAGAAGTGCAGAGGGATGTGCTTTTTCAACAGCAGCAGCAATTTCAGCTTGAGGTTTTACTTCCTGTAAAGAAGCTGGGGTTTCTGGAAATGCTGCCTGGGTGCTCTCTGCAGGGACAGCTGACACCACTGCTTCCTCAATCCCCTCCGGTATCTCTTCCTTCTCCACATGAACAATATCCGAGTTGGAAGAGTTGTTCTCACTCCTTTCTTCACCCCCTCCGTTGCTGTCCAGGCTTTTGACTTCTTCGGGATCCATGGCCACTTGCTGCCAGGACTCGGGTCCCAGGGAGACTGGCAGGCTCTCCGTGTGCCAGCTCTGACTGGCTGACAGGGAGACGGGCAGGCTCTCTGACTGCCACGACGTGGTCACCGTGGGGGACTCCGGAGGGCTCACCTGTCCCGAGTTGTCGCTGGTCAGGATGTAGATGTCATTACTGTCCTCTGCGATGAGCCCAGGGTACTCTTCCTCTTCCAATTCCAAAGTGAAGACTGTCCCCTGTGAAGGAAAAGGAGGACACAACACGTGAGCGATGGCTCCAGCGTTACCTCCCCTGCACGGGAAGGAACAAGACACCTGGAAAGTCAGTGGGGCTGGAGGAAAGATGAGAGGTCCTCTGCAGGAGCAGCAGCTGGCTGACCCGCATTGCAGAAGAGATTACAAAACCCAGATGGTCCGTCTGGAATTTCCTGAGAAGAGAACCACTTGTCAGAGCTTTGCTGGGAGCTCCTCCTTACCCTGACGTTACTGCATCACCAAGTACATCATCACCAGAACACACCATGTGGGCGTTATTCACCAGAGAACACGATACCAAGCTGTGAAACCAAACTGAAACCAAACCCGAGTACAAGCCCAGCTGAACACCGCTGCCCTTGCCCTTCTGAGCAAGTGCTCTGTATCACTTGTCCATTTTCACCTCTCAGTTTCCCTTACATTAATTTTATCACATTTTCAGTGCTCTCTGAAGCCTCTATTTGTACCAACAACCTGTAGTCTACAGTAATTCTAGTAATTTACTCACAAATACAGCTATTTTAAAATGAGTTCACTTTCCAAGACTGCCATCGTAACTTTAGCCACACAAAACAAACAATCAAGCACACGTATCCAAAGACCCTGATGGGCTTTGCTTAGTTTTATTGAGCTAGAAAAAAATCTGTAGACATCCTAAAAATTTTACAGTGGGCTTCACTTAGAGTTACAGTGGGCTTCAATTAAAATACTGACCCATTGTCTCCTTACAGAAAGAACAGCGCTGCTGATCCCAGTCAGACCACTGAGCACGTAACACAGAAAAGATTCGCTCCAAGGGGAAAATTACAAGAGGAAAAAAAATATTAAGTGTGGAAGAAGAACCTAAGATGGGTGTGATACCAAGAGCATAAAAAACAAGCGACAGGCAAAGAGGAAGCCCAAGGTTTGCTATGCCATACCACAGCAGTCTGTGAAACCATTAACAAAGATTCAATTACCCCCTTGCTCCTAACAAAAATCATTTGAACATTTTACCTTTCCCTGCAAATTCCTCCTTCGATTTTCAAGCTTTCCTACTCAGTCCCATCATAACATGAAGGAAAACAAAATAAATTTAAAAATCCATGTGTTCTCTTTCTCCCTGCTGCCTTCTGCACACCACAGCTCTCTCCTAAAGCACTCCGAGCAGTTGTCCCCTTCCCAACACCTGCGAATTTGGGGTCTGGTTCTGCTCCAGTCTCCTACAATAGCTTCCCATTCCAAGACACCTGCTCGGTTGTTCCACAGCTTAGATGGATTCATGCAGTGGTCTGTGTTAGGAACGGGTCCAAGTTAAAAACAAACACCTTCTTTGTTTTTCCTGAGGTTTTTTTTTTTTCAATCCTGATCAGCATCCAGTTTGTCCCGCCGAGACGCTCGAGCGCGACTGCGGGTGGAGCGGGGCCAGCAGCTGCACCTGCTCACGCTGACGCTGAAAAGAGCCAAAATCATTATTGCATATCAATAAACTCTGTGAAAAGGGAGCCTGAGGTGAGTAGGGGAGTGAGGTTTCTCTGTCCACTCCCCCAAAACACTTTGCCATTTGGCAAAACTTGGCAGACCCATTCCTGAAGGTTTTTGTACAGTGGTGGAGGCTGCAGGATGGGACAGCACCGGGAACGGCAAGATTTCATCATTTATTTTGGCATCTCATCTTCTCAGCCCGTGGAGTTTTGTGCACGAGTAAAGGAATTTCACAGAACTCTTCATAAATGCCTTTAAATTGCTTGGATATGGGAAGCACATAGGATCAATTTTCCAAATGTGTGGACAGTAGGGTGGGGGAGAAGAGAGTACAAATTCTTGCTGACTCATCAAATCTGTAAGAGCCGCAGTAATGTGTTTGGAGAAAGAGAAATGGCACACAGAATTCCTCAGGGGAAGGTTAAAAGCGATGACACCATTCACTGAGCACTTAATTATCTCCACAAAGTCCCGATTCAGAAAGAAATAAAAATTAATAAAGCATTACATTTGTGAAAATGTTCAGACACCACACACACCCCAACAAATCCAAAGCCAGTTCTGCTCTTCAAGCAGTGACCGAGAATTCAGGACTCCAGTACCCTCCTGAAAGTCAGGTTTCACTAGAAGAATTAATATCTTTTTTCAAATGCAGCTCAGGTCATTAAGAAATGGAGCTCTAGAACCTAGGAGGAAGCAACCAGCATTGCACAGGAAGGGCACTGGAAAGGAAGAGCCAAGCAGCTGAAGTAAAGGCAGAGATCACCAGATCCAAAGAGAGCAAATACTTTGCAGTGTGGACCAGGGCTGCTGCCCAGCATGTGAGGACAGGACTCCACAGGCACCGACCCGTGACCCAGGCACTCCGAGATTGGACGTTTCCTCCTTTGATCATCAGGATTTTCTCTGGATGGTGGTTAAGTAGGAAATATTCTCACTGTCATGTAAGCTGCTAACGGACACCTACGATTGTAGCACTTTATTTCCACGGGCAATACAGACTGAGAACAACAACAACAAAATAACGAGGGGTAAAACCTGCAGTCTCGTGAAGCTCTGTACTGCCCCCCTCTCCACTCAGCTCTACCTTTCCATAAAGCTCCTGGAGAGTGTCCAGAGGAGGGACACAACATTGGGGAAGGGTTTGGAGGGGAAGGGTGTGAGGAGAGGCTGAAGGCACTTGGTTTGTTCAGCCTGGAGAAGAGGAGACTGAGAGGAGATCTCCTGGGGGTCTAGAACTTCCTCCCAAGGGGGAGAGGAGGGGCAGGTGCTGATCTCTTCTCTCTGGCCACCAAGGAATGCCAGGAGCAGAGGGAATGGCAGGAAGATGTGGCAGGGGAGGGTGAGGTTGGCCATGAGGAAAAGGTTCTTGAGGCAGAGGGTGGTGGAGCACTGGCACAGGCTCCCCAGGGAGGTGCTGATGGCACCAAGCCTGACAAGATTCCAGCAGCATTTGGCCACCATGTGCCCTCAGGGACATGGTGTGAATGTTGGGCTTGTCCTGTGCAGGGACAGGAGTTGGACTCCATCATCCTTGTGGGTCCCTTCCAGCTCACAGCATTCTAGGATTCGGTGATTCCCACCCACAGCACATCCCAACAAACCAGTGACATATGTGATGTGACACTAGCGAAAAGACCAGGAACACAGACAAGTGATAACAGCTCTTCTCCTAACACACCACGGGAAGTGCACCCGTGCTGCTGGGACTGGCTCAACATGAACCATGTAAAAAGTATTCCAGAAGCACACTCTGCTTCTTCAGGCTTGTGAGCTCTAGTGATCGTAGCAAATTTATTTTCAGTAATAAACTAAAAAGAGGAGCAACGAGGGCTGTATTCTGAGAGCCTAAATTCCCCTGAAGTCGTTATACCACACGGTGGCGAGAGCCAAGCGCCTCTGAGGGGTGACTCAGCAGCTCACAGTGGGGAGGGGACACCCAGGCAGAGAGACTGTGGTGAAATGTAAGCCAACCTGATACAGCTCAAGTTCCTCCAGCCCTTGCTTCTCCTCTCTTCCTGACCCACCACTCTTAACTTTTCCCTTTCTTCTCATAAGGAAAATCAGAGTTGTTCTTTGAGGAGAACCCACCATGATTAAAAATAAACAAGTACTACAACGTCCCACCACAGCTACTACGTGGACCAGTAGCTGCCCAGGCCCAGCTCAGTATGATGTAATGCTAGATCCTCAGCAGGTCAACAAACAGATGGGGAGGCAACGCTGACATACAAGGAACAGAATGAGTTATTCTAGTTATTCCCACATGTCAGGGTGTTCTTTTAAAGGCCACGTGCTTTGCTGGAGCACTTCACTGGTCACTGGAGATCCGCTTCTCCCAGAGTACAGGTAAGATCTGGGTATGTGCTGGGGGTAACGTGAAGGATAAACTGCTTTGGAAAGGATAAGGAAAGGAAGGGGTGGTGATATGGGGAACATGGGCAATCCTCAACATCTCAAATACTTCATTAATGTGCACACCAACACTACACACCCATCCTGCCTTCAGCAGAAGGGGCTCAGGCATTCTACTGTTCCTTTTCTCACCTCAGAAGAGTTAGCAGTCACTGGCTCCCCATAAACCAGACCCCAATAAAGCCTGGCTGACTCCCTTCTGTCTTCACAGACAATTTTAACCTCCACGTCAGTGCCTCAGGGACACAAGTCTCCAAGCTTGACAGAACAGATCACCCGAGGCTGAGAAATCTGAGGGGAAAGCTAACACACAGAGTGTCAATGGGAAATGTCACTATGTCACCTAAAGCTTGAGAGGTTTCCCTTGGAAAGCCAAACAGACATTATTCAGGATACATGATTAATATTTCTTGAGCTGAATTAAGAGTTAATTCAGAAAGTCGAGAGGATAAAACTAGGATTTTGTGTTGATTTGGTTGAGGTTTGGTTTTGGTTTTTGTTTGTTTTTTTTTTTTCTCTTTTAAAGCAGCTGCAGGTCAAACTGAATGACATTTAGGCCAATTCTCTTGATTCATCTACAGATGTGACCCAGAAGCAAAGCTCCCTCAGACAGATTAATTCAGGACAGGATGGAACATGTAGAAGGATTTTTAATAACCTGAGGCCTTACATAAACCCTACACTTGAGGTTTAACTGTAAATAAGGAATGTATGCAAGCCTTCCTTTATCTGCTGTACATTGTAAATGGACAGTCTGCTGCTCCAGACCAGAATAATCAGAGTTCCTCTTTTTCAAATTTGGGATGGGAGACTTGCAAACTTGGAGTGCTTTTCCTCATCCAGGACACTTAGAGAACCACAGACACATATGGCTAGAGAAGCAAGCCTAAGTCCCTCAGCACAGCACCCTGCCACTCCTGATCCCAACCACTGCCACTTGAGGGAAGAGTTGGCACCAGTTATGATGAGAAGGAGAACTGGATAATTCCCTTCTTGGCTAGAACACAACAAGGATGGTCCACAGCACGTGAGGCAGTCCTGAGGAGATGATACAAGACCTAAAAAAGGAACTCCAGAAATCAATCACAGTCCTCAACCCTATGTGGTGTGACTTGTAGAAATTTTCCACAAGACTTCTACAAGTGACAGAAAGCATTTCTAACCGATGTGCTAAACCTGCCCTCAGGATTGGTTACAGCTGTTATATTGCAGGGTGAGCTATACTAAACACCTCTAAACTGGTAACAAAATAATGAAAAATAGATCAGAAAGGTCTTCCAATAAGCAGAACCCATCAGTTTGGATCCAGCTGTAGTCCTGCCAGCATCAGTAATCTCAGCTTTACTGAAAATCACTCTCAGCAGTGGATTCAGAACACTGCCAACCTTTAACATAGAATATGAAATTGCTGCTTAAAACACGTGCCAAGCTTTAATTATGATTTAGAGACAGCAAACAGCAAAAAACCCACCCCACCAAAACTTGGGAACTGACTCTCATGATGACTATACTATTTTTCATAGTATTCTAATAGGTTTGTTTTTAATTATATACCAACAAGTTCACGTACTAACTACAGTTGTTATTTTTGCTGAACAGCAAATAACTACACATAAGAAAAAAACCCACCATTTTTATTTACCAGAATAATAATTTCAGCCTGATTTATGTAAATCTGCTTCTGGTGGAAATAGATATTAAAATTCTGAGTATCTCAAAGATCAAAGTAACTTTTTTTCCCCCTACAAAAATAGTAGGAACAGTAGTACACATGGAACCCATAATGGAGATTGTTATTAGATAAGGGATGGAAAGAGATGACCATGAAGATGTCAAACAGAGCACTTAGTGCATCTCAGAGAAGACTTTGAAAGCCCTGCCCTGTAAGCTCAGCAGACCAGACACACGCAAACCAACGATGTGTAATTGCTGCAGATGCTCTGTGTATTCTTCTAGGGTCTGGTTTAGTTTTAAGTGGTCTGAAAAGCTTGACTGGCCTCTCTGGTTCAGTTCTTAGAGAAGGATAAACAAGCAGGTTACAGTTAAAGTCTTTTCGGATGTGAAACTCAATTCCAAAGATGCTAAACAGCCCCCCAGAAAATCTACACAGCCCAGCAAGTCACCCATCCACCCCAGTTCCTGATTTTGTCCAGTAGAAGCAAAAATTCTATCTCCAGATCAGGGAGGAGTGCCACCTTGTGGGAAAAAAATATCTGTGTGTCCCAAACTTCTCCCATCCCCCTGAAACTAAACAGACCCACATAAAATCCCCAAGAACAAAGAGCATTTTGAGGTACAGAAGGCAATGCTGGCAGAATGCAAACGTTCCAGGAGAGCAATCTTCACCACGGTAAGAAATTCAGAACACTCAACACCACTTGGAAGTTTTTTAGGCAAGAGTCCTGACTTTACCTTGTAACATAAGAGAGACTATCAGAGAGAAATGAGGTTCAGTCGTTTCTTTCCTCCCACCAACAGTGTTGCAGCAACAATACAAGAACGAGGAACCTATCAAATTTTATTTGTGCTTAAAATCTAGTGTCTGGAAAGCAAAAGGCGAGGAGTGATGAACTAGTCTGTGTCCAGGGATCCCCCTCTGGGGAAATAAGCAAATTTCCCACAATAACAAATTTCCCCAGAGCTGGGAATGTGCTTGTGGAATGATTTCTAGCTCTAACAGAGGAGCAGCCCTGTGCCAAGGGCTCGGCAGGTGATGGCTGTGCCCACAGATGGTTGCTGCAGTCGGGACAGCTTCATCCCACCCGTGCCACCGTCCGCAGCCCCGCTGTGCCATGACTCTTCAGACCTGACTGCCTTACCCTGCTAATCCTTCACAGAATCCCAGAATGGTGGGGGCTGGAAGGGACCTCAGGAGATCATCCAGTCCAACCCCCC
>NW_010321360.1:37630-69831 GCF_000700745.2 Antrostomus carolinensis
CACCAGGTTGCACAGGAAAGTGTCCAGGTGGGTTTGAACATCTCCAGAGATGGAGACTCCACACCCTCTCTGGGCAGCCTGTCCCAGGGCTCCGGCACCCTCACAGCAAAGAAGTTTTTCCTTCAGTTTGTCTGGAACTTCTGGTGTCCCAGTTTGTGCCCATTGCCCCTTGTCCTGTCACTGGGCACCACCGAGAAGAGCCCGGCCCCATCCATTTGGTCCCCACATTTCAGATCTTTATAGCCATTGATCAGATCCCCTCTCAGTTGCTCTTCTCCAGGCTGAACAGTCCCAGCTCTCTCAGCCTCTCCTCACATGGGAGATGCTCCAGGCCCCTCATCATTATAATCCAGAAATGGATTATAAAGGGGCAGCTGACAACACCCAGATCCAGAAAAGTAGATTAAAAAAAATAATAAAAAGTAACAAAAAGCCCTCAGGCATTTGTTGTAGTATTTATTGTAGTATTCATCTTTGTGAAGCTGTCAAGATAGGTGGAGCCATGAAAAACAGAGCAGAGTCCACAAATAGGACTGTACTTTTATTAAGAGGGGGGAGGAAAAAGATAAAAAAAGGTCATGAGAAGCAAATCAAAGCACACCAATACTGCAGCCACTGCTCTCATCCCCCTCAAGGAATTCATTCCCCACAGAAATGATCCTATTCCATTCCCTGCCCTCCAGGATAACCTCCACTACCTGCAGAGAGTCAGTATCGAGGCAACACCCTTTAAGGTTTACGTCTTAGCAGTTTAAATTAAAGTAAATTCAGTTATTTAGAGACAGCTTCTTCAGACAGACAGATTGGAAGTTGTTGGAAGGGAAAAAAGAAAGGAGCTCTAGGGGCTCCTTGACCATTTAAGTTCCTTTTTCTTCAGCCACAGTGCCAAAAAAAATAAATAAATCAAGAATCTCTTGCTGTCACATACAAATAAAAGTGGATGTTTCACTGCCCTGGTCCATGATGCAGGCGTAAAGTTTAATTATTTTGAAAGGAAAACTCTTTTCTAGTCATTCTCTACTTAGATTGCCCTTTCTTGCATCGCTGCTACATTCCACTTCATCTCTCCTCCCGGGGAGCACGTCTCTCTATTTCTGCATTGTCATTCTCAAGGCAGACACCTGACTGCTGCAGGAGATTGTAGCCCCCAGCAGCACAAACTGACTGCCTCGCTGCCCCAGAACCACAACTGTCTCTTTACTCTTTTCTTCTCCTCCAGATTGTTAACAGACTCTTGTACGTTGATTATTCAATCGCCAGCAGCAAAGAAGATGTCAAAACCGGCAGAAAAGCCCAAGACAAAAACACTGGAAACAGAGAACAGCTCTTTCAAGGCTGAGATAAGAAACTGCAAACACTATGCATATTTCAAGCAAATTTACTTTTACTCTTTTCAACATGGGCAAATAACTAGTTAAATTCAGATACAGATCCCTGTGAAGGCAGAGACAATTTCAGCTACGGGTCACAAACACAAATACCAGCCTCTTCCTGAGGGAAGAAAGGTTATTAACTGAATACTGATAAATACCAATTGCATTGCACTTATTTCACCTCTTTCAAACCAGGGAAAAGCAGATAGGTTTGTAACGTGAATATGAATCTAAGAAAAAAGAAAAAGCAGCTAGCTTCCAAGTAATCATCTACTTTTTCCTCCTTATAGATCATTTTAAACATAGATGAAATCTAACCATGGAAAACAGGATCCTCAGAACTTGAGAATAAATAAATTATTTGGGAGGAGGAGTGGGAAAGGAAGAGGAGAAAAAAAAACACCTTACCAACTGCCTGGCCTTACTGTGCACTTTTCCAGGAGACCAAGAATTGCTTCTGATGCAGCAGCATTCAGCCCTGGAGAAGTCAGACAGAGCAAACAGGGAGGGGAGGTACGAGGAGGGAAGGGAGGGGAGAGGAGGAGAAGGGAGGAGAGACGAGGAGAAGAGGAGGGGAAAGGAGCAAAGGGGAGGGGAGAGCATGTACACTGCACGTCAGTTTGTTGAGCCCTAACATTGCTTTGGGGAAAGAGAAGAAAGAAGCAACTGCTAAATCAGGCTGGGAATTGCTTCGTGATGGTTCAAAATGATACGGGAACAAGACCTTAGTATGACCATTTGGGTTCAAAACAAGAGAGTCAGGAGGGAGAAATATGTGTCCCCACATGTGGCTATTTAGAGAACCTGGAATGTCAAACATCCTTTTTGCTCCAAAAGAGAGAATATACTAAAACTTAAAGCCAAGCAGGGTAAATGTAAGAGCTGCAGCCAAACCTGTCACTGCCATTAGTGAAAGAGGGAGGCTGTCCAAAACTTTCTGACAGTCCAGCCCTCCAAACTCAACTTGCATCTACCTGCAAATCTAAGAGACTGGAAACCAGATGGGAGCAGTCATTTCATCTCTTCATTCTCGTTTATGCTGCCAGCTGCATCCAAACACAGTATGCAGTGCACTGCAGACATTCCTACCTGGAAGACTTTAACCCTAAAACCAAGAAGAAGGGGAACAGCATACACAAGAGCCAGAATCATAGTATCAAAATATTGTATGGATTTGAACATAAAAATAGCCAGCCATTCTCTTGGCAAGCAACCAACCATTACATCCCAGTCTCACCCTACCATGAAAAGTTAGCTGAATTACAATTTTTAGTGCCTGAAGGGAGAATGGGAGGGGAACACTCATTGTTTCAACACATCATGTCATCACCATGGCCCTGCAGGGATTATAAATAAATAAATAAAATCAAAAAGCAACTTCTCATCTCAGAGGCTCTATCTACCTCTAGCATCCCAAATTTCCCATCCCTCACAAGCCACGCCAATTTCTTGACATCTACTGTATAGCTATCCAATTTATCAACCTTTATTAGCTAACAATTTTGCTTCTAGTTAACTGTTGTTCACCACCCTCAATCAGGTGCTTTCTTGAACCTACAAGCCTGCTGAGCCCACAAAACAACTCGAAGTCTTGCACACACACACACACACACACACACACACACACAGCCGCATCGTGGCTGCACAGCATGACGCAGCGAATGGCTCCACGGGATGACACAGCTCTGGAAAAATTCTGACTCTGCAAGATTTACAGTGGGGCACAGGAAGGGCTCAGCTGACCCCTTACCTTTGACTGGCTGCCTCCCTTCTGGTATAAGTTGATTTCAATCCAAAAATTGAGGAAGATCCTGAATTTCATGGTGCCAAGGGAAGAGACAGCACCAGAAACACTACAGAAGTTTGCAGGTCTGCCCCTGGAAAGCTGACTCCTGTGAAGCTCTCCTCTGCTCCTGATCCACAAAAAAAACCCAGACAGGCTGTTCTAGTAACTTCTCAGTTTTAAGTAAGCTCTTAGCTAGCAGCTGTAGGAAAAACCTATCTTCAGAATAACCCCAAAATTGAACCTCTCACTGTCACAGCAACACAACTCACCGGAGACTCCCAGGTTTCTACATCGCCCTTAAGGCTCTAGCAAAGTATTACTGACAACTTGATCCGACACACAGAGCCCCTGTGGCAGATGCTTATCTTCAAAAAATGCAAACCACTTGTGTGATGGCTAACAGCTTGTCAGGCAGCTCTTCCCTGGCCCTGCTTAGAAACACAGACTCTCCCACCCTTACCTCACACTCCACTCGCACAGAAGAACACCATCCCACACGTAAAAATGGACTCAGTAAAAAGGAACATTTTCCTTACAGGGGGGAAAAAAATAAATTACAATGAAAACATATACTCCTTTCATCCAAGTAAAGCCACAAGCCTAGTGGGTCCCCAAGCCCATCCCCACAGCAACTCACAAAGGGTTAATGCCGCTACATTAATTCGGCTGGAAAGGATTTTCATCACCTTGTCTCTTTCCTGGCCTCTTCTGCTGTTACAAAAATAGCTCTGGCTTGTTTGCTGTACCGCTTATGTCAGTCTGATTTTCTGCCTGACTGGATGTATACAGACAAACTCGTAGCCCATTAAACACACTGACTACCCAGATCTGTACATACATGCACAGTCACACAAACACAAAGCACGGCCCCCTCCCTTGGAGGCCACGCTGGAAAGCTGCTTGTTTTCAGAGGCTGTATGAAGTATGTTTATAGCAGGCCTCAAAGAGGGGCTAGAGAACACACCACAGCCTTTGCTGAGGTTAAAAAAAAACCCAACAAAAAACAAACAAACACCAAAGCAAAATAGCACTCACATCCATCTGTCTTAAAGCTGCAAGTAAGGACATTATCATACAATGGTTTGGGTTGGAAGGGACCTTAAAGATCATCCAGTTCCAACCCCCACCTTCTCTGTGATGAAAATACTTTGAAATGCAAGTGCATTTATCAAATGACCTGAGGTCATTTGGCTGCATGCTGGTAGTGTTTCTGTCCATTAAAGACAACCAATCCCTCCCAAAGGCTTTGAAAACCATTATCTGTGATTGCTGGGACGGGAAGGGATGGGATATAGGAAGGTGCAGATGGGCAGCAATTCTGGAACAAACTACTCTTAAAAAAAACCTTTGGGTAAAGTCCTGAAATACAAGGAGCCATCTGAATGAGATTTTTCCTACTAGCGTTTTTTAATCACTGGGTTTTCCTGAACAGCTTTTCTTTTTAGAATAAATCAACTTGCTGGAGCCATTTCACTAATCCCAGATTAATTCCATTCAAATCTGGCTTCCTTCCTAAACCCAGTAATCTAAAACTCAGTCTCCTTCAGCACAGTTCTACCTTTGAGACCCAGCTCATCGGCTGGGAGCTGCCTCTCTGATGTATTTTTAAATGAAACTTCCTCAGCATGCCATGACTCAGGAACACTGGTTACCATAAACTGAAGATTTCCACAAGGAAATGCAGCACAAAGAAGTCTTGATTGCTCATTCTATCCATGTTCCTATATAGCTGTAAAATCCAAGATGCATTAGCTATTTCATCACTTATTATAAAAATAAATTAGAACCTCCTGACATTTCTGTATGAAGTGCTCCCCAATTACCTATCTGCTAAAAAACCCTCTGAAATTTAAGAGGAAAAAACCCATATACCATTTTCAGCAGCCACCAGAGTATGAAGATAATATTAAAAATATGAGCTTCTCAGGCACAGTATCTCTTGCTACCGGTGTTTGCTTCTAAATGCAATTCTGTATGTCTATTAACAGGAAAGAACATATAAAAGCTCACCATATAGCAACAAATCAGCATCTTAACACACAGAATATGAAAACTAGTTGTTATTTGATATCTGAGGACCTCTTCAATTTCAATGGCAATCCAACCAACCAGACCTGCAAAGAACTGGAACAGACTGCCTGGGGAAATTGTGGAGTTTAATCACACAGGTCTTTAATGTTAACATCAGAAAGGAATGGGTAAAAGTCAGTTCTGCCTCGAAGCAGAGAGGTGAAATACAAGACTGCCCCAAATCCTTTTCAACTATATGGTCCTGACCTCCTGCCCTTTTTTTTTTTTTCTCTCTTTTTTTTTTCTTTTTCTGGGGCATTCCTTCTCTCATCTGCTTATTTCTAGCAACTGCTCTCAGCTTTCATTCCTACTCAGACCAGTATCACACTTAGAAATGAGCTTTGAACAAAGTATGGAAATTAAACATTATCTTCTTACCCATCCTCCTTGTTGAATGATATAGTCTGCAGAATAGTCTTCTAGATACGTCACCCCAAAGTTCACAAGTGCACTCAGTGGTTCCTGGCCCCGTCTGGTTAACTCCATCAGAAACTGTTGTAGCAGAACCAGGGGTACCAAGACCTTTGAAAACAAGAATTGTGAGTAAATACAGAAAGCATTATCAATATGGTATGTAGGTAAAACACAAAGAATTAATGTGGTCCAGAGAAAAGGTCTGAATCTACAAGTCCAAAGATATCAGGGACTATTACACTTCATTGTTGTGAAGACACAAGGCAGAAACACAATACAGTTCAGTAAGAAAGAAGCACTTCATCTGATAAGCAAAACACCACAGCCTCACTTGAGACTGTCACAGAACACGACTGCAGTCCTTTTCTTAAACCTCATTTTTTTTCCAACACAAGATTGAGGTAAAGAACCAGAACAGGTCCAGAACGTGCTACCCCAAAAGTGGAAAGATGCAACATTATGAACAGTTTGAAGTGATATGGATCCAAATTGTATCTAAACAGCAAACTCGTATACATCCTTGAACAGACACACTGCACTGGACAGGCTCTTTAGAAGTTCACACTTGGCTTTCAGACAGGACACAAACAACTCTTCCCAGCACCACACCGTTACAGACATGTTTAAAATGACAAGCATCTCCCCACGTTAAACTCTCCCTCTCATGCCAAATATAACTGGTACAGAATTCCCTCCCTCATTTCCTATTCCCATTCCTCCTTCCAAACCTTTTGTCTTTAACTGAATGCTCAGCCTTAACCCAGATGTGAATTGCTCTGGGAGACAGGAGACTCTGTGAACCCACCTCCTTCATATTACACAGCTCTAGACACTTCCTTCTGAAATCATGTTGTTGTTTGCCTAAACAACATGCAGTTGAACTTTTAAACTCTGAATTTATTCTCCTAGAGCACAGCAAGTGGCCCCTCTGGGCAAAGTTTATATGCAGCACTTCTCCAGGTTCAGGAAACTAGTATGAATTGAAGTCATTAGCATCTGAAAAAGCACTATTATGTTACAAGAGAAAAATATTTGTAAGTTTTACTGCACCTAGTTTGTGGCAACTGCATTGCACATCTATTCACTGTGCAAGTAAGAATGTTGTTCCACAGCTGCACAAGGTAGATGCAGGCTGTTACTACTGCTCACACTGAACTCCAAATGCCTCCTTCCTCTCCCAGTCTCCTCCTCCTCCAGCCTGATTTTCTTTTCTCTAAACATCACCCATTACTCTTCTCAGAAATCACATCTTGGGATGCACAGCTGGAGGAAGATTAATAGGAAAAGTAGTCTGGGTTTGAGATTTGTACTAAATTCATGGTGAAGTCATACTGAGATGGACCACTAAAAACAGATGGAGCCTTAAAAATACCTCTAATTTGATGAATTGAAGGTGTTCCAGCTGATTAACAACTGAGAGAGTCCAATCCTATGGCAGACAGGTTATGGTACTGTTCTTCTGGGACAAACAGTTAACACTGCAGCCACTTCACTAGGAATGAGATGGTGCTTGAATTTTAAAAGCCTTGGGGTTTTTTTAATTTCTTGTAATTAATCTCAACTCAGAGGCAGAAGAGGTACAAGCTTACAGTGCACAAACATAAGGAGCAGGTCAAGGTGAGGTGTCAGAAGAAACTTTCAGCCTTTCTGGATCAAGTAAAAAGGCTAGGCATCTTTCAGAGGCCTTGGGCACACCCAAACAGCATGAACATTGAGATCTTAAAATATGTGACATTTACTTTCAGCTGAAGGCAAGAGAAACAAAGGCCAAAAAAAAGCTGCTTATAAAATGAAGGGAGCTCAGATGTTGGCATACTGAACATGATTATTGCCATCTTCCTTTGCCAACTTAAATATCTAATCCAGCCACTCCTCCCAAATTCAACAAGCCTCTGCAGGCCTCAGGAGCAAGGAACCAAATTCAAACTCCCATCTCCAGCCCCAGTCCCACGCAGACCAACCAACGCTGCCTGGTTTTCCTTTCCCACTGAAATTATTGACACTTCCACCTTTGAGACCAGTAGGAACAACAGGTTTGCATGACACTGTCCCTAAATTCGTGGAAGAAATTACCTTCACAATACTCCCATAAAGGTTAACAAGAGCTTTCTGTACAGAAGAAAAACATGAGAAATAAAAAATAACTGTGTGAATGGTGATGAGATTTAACTAGACCCAAGTCAAATCAGAGCCTTGGCAATTCAAAGTGACTGCAGTTCCCTCCACCAGTACACCTGGGAAGGAATGCTAGGGGCTATTGGTATTCCCACTGAACAAAAACATACACAGTACCAAGCACAGCATGCCAGAAAACAGTTGGCAGGAAAAAACTTCTAGGGAATCATTAAAAAAACCCCAAACCCTTTACTATCAGAAGATTTCTGATTAATTGTGTAAATGAAATATTTCTGTCAATTATACTATTGCAATCCTATAGTACAATATTACAAATTCAAATGTAGGCAAAAAAAAATATTACAAAGAAAGTTCAGACTTCAAAGAAGCTATATCCAAAGTAATTGCCACCTCTGTGCACCTTTTGACTATTTCAACATAAAACTCATCTAATTCTTCACATGATTATTTCTTACATTTTTATGGTATTATTCTTTGGCTCCATTAATCAGTAAAAATAGGACATGAAGATGACTGCCAACTTACTTACCAGTTCAGCTGACTCTCAATACCAGCATTTGTTATCCTTTTATCTGATGCAGAAGGTTGGGATTATATATTTTGGAGTACATATATAATATTAAAATTTTAAACATAAAGTATAAACACTCAACAGTGGAGTATTTCCATTTTTTATTACACTTATTTTATATCAGAAATATAATTTGAGGTGGTTTTGGTTTTCTTTTGTTTTCATGAGAGCCTTATTTGAAATACAAAGTGAGGACTCCTTTTCTTTACAGAATCCAACATCATGGCCTATTATTTTCACATCACAATTTCTGAGAAATAAATGAAATAATTTATTTTCCTGATTTTTTTTTTTTTTACATTTCTACTGTCTGTGGGTAAACTGTGCCTCTGTGGGATTTTAATGGAAGAACTGATGTTTCTCTGTATTAGTTGACCCTTCAAAATTTCCTCATTCAGATCGATACACACGTTTTAGTGACTGAAAACATTCCTTTACAATCCCATGAGCTAGTGAATTAACCAAATCTCTTCAGCAGTTCAAACATACCACTGCACTCTGGAAAAGATCCACCTTTTAAAATGGAAAAAACAACAGCTATATTTAGAAGTATCTTATTTCTGCTGATGCTCATATAATGAATAGGTTCTTTGAAAATTGGTATGACTAAAAATGACACCTTCCCAACTGTAAACCAGGCAAATCGACCCTCTGTCCACATTCAGCCTCCAACCAACAAGCCACCTAGGTAATCCACTTCCTCCCAGAAGCATGTGCTTACCTGGATGCCATGTCTCTCATATACATAACATCAAGGAAGATGTGCAAAGACTACTTTGAGTCTGTTTTGTGCCCCAGAGACACCACTGTGGTTCTCCAAGTGCATCACATCCGAGGAGATCTTATAGCAGCCTCCCAGTACCTGAAGGGGCTACAAGAAAGCTGGGGAAGGACTTTTCATAAGGGCAACTAATGACAGAACAAGGGGAAATGGGTTTAAACTGAAAGAGGGGAGGTTTAGATGAGATATTAGGAAGAAGTTCTTCACTGTGAGGGTGGTGAGACACTGGAACAGGTTGCCCAGGGAAGTTGTGGATGCCCCCTCCCTGGAAGTGTTGAAGGCCAGGTTGGATGAGGCTTTGAGCAACCTGGTCTAGTGGAAGGTGTCCCTGCTGCTGGCAGGGGGGTTGGAACTGGATGAGCTTTAAGGTCCCTTCCAATCCTAACCATTCTATGATTCTATGATATATTACATAGGTGGGGCTTTTATACATACCTACATATAATAAGACATGCCTACAACAGCAAAGGCTCAGAAATTTGAAGTGAAATTTTATATACTAGTTCACAGGCTCCTGAAAGCAAAAAGAACATCTTGCTGTGCAAGATGCTACTACCGAGCAGTACTCTGCCCTGGTGAGGCCACATCTGGAGTATTGTGTCCAGTTCTGAGCCCCACAGTTCAGGAAGGACAGGGAACTGCTGGAGAGAGTCCAGCACAGAGCCACCAAGATGATGAAGGGAGTGGAGCATCTCCCTGCTGAGGAAAGGCTGAGGGAGCTGGGGCTCTTTAGCTTGGAGAAGAGGAGACTGAGGGGTGACCTCATTAATGTTTATAAATATGTTAAGGGCGAATGTCAGGAGGATGGAGCCAGGCTCTTCTCAGTGATGCCCAATGGTAGGACAAGGGGCAATGGGTGTGAGCTGGAACACAGGAGGTTCTGCTTAAACTTGAGAAGGAACTTCTTTCCAGTGAGGGTGCCAGAGCCCTGGGACAGGCTGCCCAGGGAGGGTGTGGAGTCTCCTTCTCTGGAGACATTCAAGACCCGCCTGGACACCTTCCTGTGTGATCTCATTTAGGTTCCTGCTCTGGAAGGGGGGTTGGACTGGATGATCTTTTGAGGTCCCTTCCAATCCCTCACATTCTGTGATTCTGTGAACTGAAATGACATTTCATCTACTACCTTCAGTTCGTTGTGTTTCTCCTAGTCTGGATCAAACCACAGCCCTGACTGCACAGAATTCTGTCTGTGGGAAGGCACTGCTACATCTTTAACCCTTTGACATCTGCCACGGCCACTGTGCATCTTCAATTTCTGCTCCCCCTCGAGAAACTATAGGATAGGTAAGGTCTGTGAGCAATTAACAGGAAATTATTTATTATTTTGTTCAGCTAGCTCAGCGAGTTGCATGTTTTCTTACTATTTAGTCATAAAAAAGAGTAAGCTTCAGTGCTCCTGACAGAGTCAATTTAAATATGCATCCTTCAACTTTTCACAAACTTGAGGCCAGCACAGCCTTATTTTCCTGCTGTGTGCCTGCTAATTAGACAAAGCTATGTCTATTTATAGCTACTTTTAAAAATTATTTTTCTAACAGCTTCTTCTTTAGAGTGAAAATTAAGCTAGGTTGAGGTTGGAGGAAAGGTATCTTCATCTCTTCTGTTATGAAATAGGATTCTGATTCAGATGATAAAGGAATTTCAAAGGAAATGAAACCAACATGAATGTATTCCATCTCCTCAAAACAAGTATTATTAAAGGAACTGCTCGAAAATTCCTGAGGCATCAAGCTACTGCAAAAACAAAACAGATGCTGTATTATTCTACAACATTTCCATTCTGGTTTGCTTGTGGACTGTTAAGTTTTGTAGCAGCAAATGTTATGGGTAAGCAAAGGTGATGAGAAAGACATCTTCTGGATGACATTCTCAATCACAACCTGCTGGGGATCAAAATCCACTCGCCACAGGGCCGGCACAAACGTAACAACAATGAAGGCTGAATCAGAAAACCTCAAATGTGGCCGAGGCATCTGCCCAGGGCTGTATCTTCAAGAGGTGTGTACCAACAGCAAATGGAGACCAAGCTCCATCCACCTTCTCCCTTGCCAGCTGAGCCACAATGACTGGGGTTTTTTTTAATGCTTGTTTTGAGTTTCCACCAACTGAAAAGTAAAATGTGCCAGCTTAAGCCACCTTCCCGATAATCAGATTTCATGGTTGTTTAAACGAAAACGCTGTGAATCACAAGATGACAAACTGGAAGCACACACACAACAGTTGTAATTGCTGGAGCCGTGGACTGTCACTTGTCAAGCAATGTTTAATAAACTCCTTTGAAAGTGCCCACATCCTTAGTCAGATGATCAGTTTCTGAAGTAAGCAGGGAAATCTAGTTAAGGAAAAGTATTTCTGGGGGGGGAAAAAAAAAATGTAAAGAGGGAAAAAAGATTTCTTGTTCCATTTTAAATTTAAGACTAAATTTTAACACTCAATTTGTGATTACATTTGCAAATAGTTATTCTTTTTCTGCTGCCCACTGAACCCATCAGAGAATGATTATGATGATGAATTTGAATGATCAATGAAAGATGAATCTGGGAACAGTACTTCTACTCATTCTACATTAAAACCATTACAAGATAGTTCATTTACAGATTTGCATTTCATTTTAAAAAGAAGCTTCATATCATTTCAGATAACTACTCCTGAATCCAGATAGGCACACCATCCTTGTATTTTCTGAACAATTTAAATATTGTGAAGATACTATCATTTTCATTTTCACCATGTTTTACATATATTTCAAGCCTGAGATGGGAGCAAAGAAACAATACAGAAATACTATGAAAACCTCTGTCTCAGAATTAATTACCAAACTGCTAAAACTATAAATCACCCTTGGGAATTTAAAATTGTTCAGTGATTTTTGTAAAAAAAATTATGTCAAGCAGTAACTCTAACTTTTCTTTTTACTATAATAAAGGAAGATTGATTTAATGCTTCCATTAGGTAACTTCTGGCTAAACAATCTAAAAACTACACATTATGTCCATATCTACTGTTCTGAGATGAAAATTATTTCATCCTAAATTCAACTTAGTTCTTTTTATTCTTGTTCCTCTCAGAAGCATAACTGTATCTAGTAAAAAACACTGTGGGCATCAAATAGATGTGAGAGATATCAAAGTGAAAGTCACTTATTTGGTACCTTGTTCCATCCACTGGCATGAGCAGCTGTCTCTTGCGTGCGCTCTCGATATTCTTGGTATGTCACCGGCCTGCAGAAGTTAAACCAACACTGAAAGTTATAAAAGGAAACAAAAGAACAAGAATAAAAGAAAATTCTCAGTTTCCAGAGAACAAAATATTTTCACATATATTACAGCAAGTAATTTTCAAGAGCTAACAAGTCTCGCGTTTCAGGACATAAAACACGAGCACCAGACAGCACCAGGAATGTGTCACCTTCTCCCTGTTACACAATTTCATATAATTAAGTTAATTTCATAATAATTTGATAGTCGGCAACTTAAAGGACATTAGATAAGTAGGTTCTCTGCTATGTTACCAAAATTTCTAAGCTTGCATATAATTTTTTATAATCTAAGACTTTAAAGATAAAAAATTCCACTAAGACAGTCACATGTGAGATAGAGGTCAACGCAGAGAAAATTTTTTATAAACAATGAAGGCCATGAACCGACACAGGCTGCTTGACAGCATTAACATCACGTTAGCTGAAGCCTTTATTTGCAAGAAACAGCACTTTTGATCCCCAAAATCCCTTTGTATTTCAGTAGATAGCTCTATTTAGATTCTTCACATTGCTACTTCTCTGAACTGGGATGATGAAATTCCCCTCTTCCATCCTCTTCCCTCCAAGATCAGCCAGTATCTCAGAGCCAGTAACAAGAAAGACTTTCTGCCAAGTGACAGCAGAAGATGCAGTGCTTCAAAAGCAGCTGTTCTGAGCCAGATCATGACAAAAGGCAAGTTCAGACTTTAATTTAAGGTAAATAGTGGTACCTGGTATTGAACAGAAGACTGCTTATTCAGTTCCAAGAACCTGTCATGATCTAACAGCCTAATGTACCATAACACATGTGTCTATGTGCATATAAAAGGACAGGAAAAATATAAGCAAAATAAATAAACAGTGCATCAAAAGGCACTACTGCAGCAAACTGGGTAAAGGAACAGAGTTAAATCACCCTGAGGAAACCATAATTTGGATTTGTCATTTTAACTGCATTCTCCCAACTTCCTTGGTACATTAGTTCCTTTAAAATGTAAATCCAAATGAACCAGTGGGATGAGAAGAGCAACAACAGCTGCAGGAAGGATGTTATCAAGAGATCAAACAGCAGCTCTAGTTTGCCTTCTGAAAAGCCATGCGTGTCAACAGGTTTTCACAGGCATTTCAGACTTTATATGTATGTACGTATAAACAAAGAGATTACTTAGAATGCAATTATTTTCCCACAGAAAACACAAGAAGCCTAGAACATCAGGCTACGAACAAGCTAGAACCACTGAATTTGAAACAAAACTCATCTCAGGAACTGTCCAAAAAGAATCAATCAGTTATGACCCCTCAGTGTCAGACAGGCAGCAACTATCTACAGCCTTTTAGACATTTGAAGTTAAAATGCTGTTATTTCAGTGTACCATTTTTACACACAGTCCATTTTTTTAGTGTGTAGTGAGGTATTTATCAAAACCTCAGCTCTTCAGAAGATACCAAGTACAAGCTTTTAAGGCCACATGTGGCAAATACCTTGGTTGCAAAGGCAGAGAAGCTTCTGCCATTTCTTGAGGAATCTTTAGCTTATTTTTTGCCACTTAAGGGGAAACTTGAACCACATCTCCTCTTTCCTGTGTGTAAATAATTGTTAGTTTATACAATACTGAACTTACTTTTTGACCATATAGAAACTGCACAGAAGCAGACACGATATATATTAGTTTCTGAAAGTTAAATGGAGAGTTGACAGACTGTACTTCTCCCTTGGATGTCTCATGGAAAAAGAGACGATCACTTTCATCTGTCTGGTCAGATGTTACATGGCACCCTTGCTGCAAAATCCAGGTCAGAGTCATAGAATCCCAGACTGGTTTGGGTTGGAAGGGACCTTAAAGATCATCTAGTTCCAACCCCCCTGCCATCAGCAGGGACTCCTTCCACTAGACCAGGTTGCTCAAAGCCTCATCCAACCTATTCTATGATTCTGTATTATTTAAACCAATCCACAAAGCACAGACTCAAGAGAGCTATTGGCCTTCACAACTACATTTAGGTAACTGTCCCTAAAGTAGCACCTTCCAACTCCAGCTCTCTACAAATATGTCACTCAGAACAGCCAGAAGTAGTTCATGTGGATCCATTAAAATCAGTCTGGTAAGTTAGAACAGAAAATCAAGCAACCACAACAATTTTATCAATTTGCAAAAGACATTAATCAAGATACTGGCATGGCAAGTACAATGGGCTACTAAAACTATAAGCTGAAAAGGGCAGGATGGCTCTTAAGGCACAAAGGACAGCCCAGTGGCCCACACTTGCTGCAGATGTGAACCTGAATGGTGGTCATAAAGCATCTCACTACCTACCCTTCAGGGAAACTCTCCCACTCATCTTGAGCCAGACTACAAACAAACCTTTAGCTCCACTCCTAACTATAAGGTAAACGAAGTTATGTGGCTCCCAGCCCAGCATTAATTAAATTGGCAGCTGCCAGCTGATCATTTCACCAGCAACTCTACTTGAGTTAGTCTCAGAAGTTCAATGATAAAAGCTTAGAAAAATTTTAGAACTTACATTGCTGCAAAGAGCAAATACCATACAAAGAATTACTCACAAATTACAACACAAACCAAACAAAAAACCCAAACCAGCCAGATAAAGGAACACTGAAAAAGAAAGAAATGCAATACAAAACATAGTCCTATCTTTAGCATTTCAGCAGCTGTCACAAGGCAAAAGGAAACACCTTCCCTCTGAAAAAGCAAAGGGAAACTCACTTGCTAATCAAGCTCTGCAGTGCTTTGTGCAGATGTTCTTTCAATTCCTGGGACACTTTCTCCCCAAGATGAGCCAGGCAGTCTTCTATTGAGCTCTCTGGATTGGCAGGACTGAACACCGGGGAAGTGTGGCAGTCAAATCCTGTAGTGGTAAATGCTGAGAGAAAAAGGTACACAAAATAAGATAAAATAGATTCACGTAAGAACATCAGCAGTCTCAGATTTCTCATCTCACCAGTTAATGCAGGTTTCATACAGGACGAAGTAATCACAACTCCGTAGTCCAAACATGCTATCAACAAATTGGAGTAAAACAAGTAGAGTCCAAATACGTTCTGGAAGTGGTATTTATAAGCCATAGATGACTCTGAGCTACATTTCCCCTCCAGCTTTTATTTCACAACTGCATCCTAACCGGTGAGTTAGCTGAATGTGCAGCTGCTCTCAATTTTAAGCTGATGCCAACCCTGATGGAGTAGCAAGAGAGCCTCTTCCCATGGTAAATTTTGCCCACACATGGACATATCTGCAGCAGTACTAGAGTTTAATTTTTTTAAATAATGTTTTCTTCATGTAACCTTTTCCTTCTCAGTTTAAAATTTTATGAAAGGTCTGTATGGAGGAACGTAAACAGATCTATAGCCTTTCCACTTTAGATTTCCAATGTGCAACACGTGATAAGCAAAGATTGTTTCCAAACCATCCCCTCCTGGGAGTCCTATAAAAGCCACATCTACAGGTCAAAGCATGTCACAAAAAATAAACCTGATGGAAGGGAGAAATCTGATGGTTTACATCCATGCTCTCTTAAATATTTGCTGCTGAGGAATTATTTCACTTCTGTTATCAAGTGGGGCAGCTTAAGGGCTGATAACATTTCATTATTTATAGTAGTTCATTAAATGTCACTCAATTGTTTGCTTTGGCGAGACTCCACCGCTCCAAACAGTTTAACTGTTTTACTGTGTGTGACAACGTGCAGAAATCTTGTGGGGGAAGGAGAGGGAAGAGATTCAATGCATCCAAAAATTTCTTTATAACTAGAGTACCTGTTACAAATTAACCACCATTTGCAGAGAGATGATCAACTGAAATGAGAAAATCTGTAGAGTACCTTCCACGATTTCTTCATCAAGGTGTTTTAGCTCCTCCTCAATTTCTGTTTTAATTTTCTCCAAAGCCTCTTTCTCTGAAACATGTTGTTCCATAATCTGTTGTTGAGTCCCTAAAAGAAACCAGAGAAATTATTCAAATGTAGTATTTCAAATAAGGTAGATAATGGAATATGAAAGTGAAATATTAACAATAAAGGAATTCAAGGTGAAAGATCCATTTCAGACAGCAATATAAAGAGTGTAATCCCTTAAAGGCACTTCTTACAAAGATTTTACTATATGGACCCACAAACACACAAACTTCTGGACCTATTCAAGATAGAATAGGTGCTTTAAATATGAATACATAAAAAATAAGAACTGCAAAGCCCCAAACAGAATATATAACAGCTTTAAAAACAAACTTATTTTAAATTTAAGACCAAAATCAAACCAAGGCACATAAACAAGCAGTCATTAATACACTCATTATCAAACTACACCAGAAGAAAGCAGATATAGGCATAAGCTTGATTTTTAGTAGTAAAATATAAAATTGACACTGATGCCTACAAAATCAACAGAAATACTCAGAGCAACTATGTAATGACATCAATGAAGAGGCCCCAAATCTATCAACTGTATTATTTCATTGTTCATGAGTAATTTAAAACAATAAAATAATTTAAGACTGGGTTCACAAGTAATAACAGAGGCAAGGGTCCTCAGAATTGTCAGTCAACTGTCAAGTCTCACCTCCTAATCAGGTCATTTAGGAATCTGAAATGGCTGTACATCCCCAGAAGCACATATGTCATGGTCTGAGATCACAAATGTGTGCTGACTCTAGATAGTTGGTAACAAGAAGTTGTTTCAGCCATAACATTCAGGTTATGGACCTGAATCAGGACTTGCAATCATCTTAATTATTATGCTGGAGCAAAAAAGAGACACAAAACTCTTTCCAAAAAGCAAAGGTATTTAAAATATTTGCATCTTTAAGGAAGATGGCAGAGTTCCAGCTCAAAACTCTTCAGCTATTTTGCTGCTTATTCTTTGGGTTTGCTCATCTTTATTTCTTCCATCAGCTTCCAAGCATGTCTTCAAATCCCATTCTTAAAGCACATTACAAAAACTGTTCCATTAACTGCTGCCTTATTTTTACCAGTCATCAATGAATCAATAGCCTCCCACTGAAATTCTCTTCTTCCTTTCTTTCAATTCCTTAAAATGTCCTACATGGAGATAAAATGGGTCTGTCTTGTATCTACACAAATATAAAAGTGAATTTTAAATCGACTTACTCCTTAAATAAATTAATAAACAAATAAAATTGACCACATAACTTCCCTTTGCTAAGTAACCCCCCTTCCAGCCACTTCCTTCCCTAAGTTCTGGGTCAATTATCAGTCCTCATTAGCTCTGCACTCTGCTACTTTCAACAGTATCAGTGACTGGGTTACCCAAAACACATTTTCTTAGCTCTCTTACTTCTGAATATTCCTTCGAATTCTTTTTTTGGGGACTTCATGTTCTCTCGTGTCCATGATTTAAACACCATCTCCTGGCTGACCTTCTGATAACGCTGCCCATGTCCACTGTTTCTTACTCATGCACCCAAATCCTGACAACTCTCCAACCTATCTGACCCTTTCTGTACCTACACCGAGTGCCTACAGCTCTACCTGGGCATCTAAACACCATTCCACTCTACAGATGTTCTTCACTCAGTTGAAGAAAATAAAAAGGGAGAGGATTTATATCCGTCACGTTGGTATCATCTGACTTCATTTCTTCCTCATCACTTAACATTTCACATCCAAATCTTCAGGTAAGTCCTGCAACACCCAGTGTAGCTTTCTGTCATTCCTGTTTTGAAGACACTAAATCATATTTTGGTGGTTTTATGAACGACTGCCTATTGTCTTCAGTTCATCTCTATTTAATTGTGCTTGAATTCACTCTAAGTGTTGCATCACCTTCCCCTTTCCTCTGTATCACCAATATTCATATCTGAGCGTGTGAAAACCATAAAAGCAACAATACCAGTTAACACACACAGATGTATAGCAAAGTACACTGTGCTTTTGCTGTGATTAAAAAACCACTAGACAATAAGCTTGCAAGGTTTCCTGTGTTTGAAAACTAAGTTAAAAATCCATAGAATCAATCCACTAAATGTATGCTAATGCTTTAAAACTCAGCACTCATTAGATACCTGTAAGGCAAAACCTGTTCAAGTCAGTGTAAAATATTTACATTTATTTACGTGAACAGTTCAAAGGAACAACAGATAGTCAGTTTAGTGCCATTTTACTTAACCACACTGTTAGATCATCACCACCACGTTCAGGGGAATTTTATTCAGCTTCTTAAATCCCTTCTCAAACAGCCTCTCTTTGCCAGTCTGAAACAATAAATTCCAGAGAGGACCAAAGCGTTCCTCCTTTTGGTTAATTGAACAGACACTCACTAATGCCTTGTCAGTCCCTTTAAGGTCACCTCTTTGAATGACCAAACCGGTGCTTCACAGTCAAGTGCAACAAGTACAGGCAAGTACAAACTCTTATTTTAACCTGTGCTTCACCCTGTAGATGGAAAGGAGGAGGGTAATTCAGAAGAGCACCCATTCTCACAGGACTAATGTGATGATGATCACACATGACAAGCTGTCATACTGGATAAGAAGTCACCCGGAAAATGGAAGGAAGAGAAATTCCATTGCTGCCAGTGTACAAAAGAGATGTTTAGATAATCAGTGCTGCAGTCAATGGTTTCCATCTCGTAACACCCACAACTTTGCAGCAGCTGCTGATTCCAATAGCACCTGACCATTCAGTTGTGCCAAAACATCACAAACCTACCCGGCCCAGACCAGTGACTTTGCACTGTTTATTCCCCTTATTATCAATGGACCTCAGCTTTCTGTATCTCCTGTATGTTGACCTCTACCAACAAAAATCGTACCCAGTGTTGGAGAACAGTGTATTCCAACAGCAAAGGTCCTAAGCAAGTGGTTATCTCTTTCTCTGATAGACAACTTCCAAGTTAGGTTGCAAATAGGCAGAAGACAACAGTGAAAACAGCTTCTCGTAGAGGAGAATGCATTTTTGTTGTTTAATAATGCAAATGGTCACACCAGAAATGGTATTTGTACGGTCTGTAAATATTTAATGCTTTCCTATGCTGAAAAAAATGGGTTTGCCTATTAGGGGCTTTTAATAAACTGACTCTGAAAGGCCTGTTCCCAACCCAAAGGAACAACAAACCCATCACACAGTCGTACATGAAGAACTTAGTGCATTCTAGTTTCTATTTAAGGAATAAATGTTCCCTTTTGCACAAGTGTGTTCCTGTTAAGATTCTGGTTTTTCACGTATTTGGAGGGGAAAATGTATTCTCCAAGCCCATCAAGCACCACATCACTGACAATCAGTGTTATGACTACCAAATAAATGCAATACTTCAGTACAACTCCACCGATAAGGCCATTCCAGAAGTTCAGTGACAATACGAGACTAACCCGTTCCCCAGGTTAGATCCCAGGAGGAGGAGGAGGAGGAGAAGGAGGAAGTCATTCAGCAGAGCTAGAGAGCCTGCACATCTCATTCTACGGTGTTTGTGTCAAACTGCAGCTCACAAGAGACAACAAAAACTGTAAGGAGAGACTAAAAGCTGTGAAATGCACTCAATGAAAAAGCCTTTGATGGCACAGATTGCTCCTGATTTTCTTTCTTCCATGCTTGTAATTTTAATTTACCACTATGTCATTTTTCAAGTTCTCCTAGGTCTCTATATTAACTTCTGTAGAGTCAACATTGACTTGAAAATTTACTTTCAGCATGATTCTAGTGTTTCTTTAACATCTCAGACTTTTAAAAACAATTACAATAAGTGTCCAAAATTTCTGCAAGCACCGAGAAGTGATGAAAATACACGAAATATCTTTACAAACATACTCATCTGCTTCCTTTAATAAAAAGCATATCCATTACCCCAGCAAATTCCAGAACAGACTGACATACAATAGTTGTAGACTTTGATTTGAGAAACGTTTAAAAATTCTTTATAAACCATAAAAGCTTAAAAGAAACTAAAAAAAGTCTAAAATATTAAGAAACAATAAGAGACAAGACATTGCCAACTAGCAGCCAATTTTTTTTGTTGGCAGATAGGAGACTTAATTAAGTGGGAACTGACATTCCTGGGGGGACCACCTCATTCTTCTCTAAGTCAAACCCCCCAAAAATTTCCTTTCCTTGCCTTGGTTCAGGAAATAGCTCCCTCATTACCACAAACTGGATTGGTCTGACCAACAACATGTACCTTTTCAGCCAAAGCAGGTATGTTTTGACCTAAAATGAAAGTTTCTAAGGCATTAATTATTCATTTAAACTAAAAAAACCTCAAAAACTCCTTCATTTCCTACAGACCAACAGTAGCTACTATGAAATTTAAGTGGAGTATGAAGAAAACCAAGATATTCTGCAACAGCCACTCCAAGTGTCAGCTGATGACAGAAAATCTTGCAACACCAGGTATCCAACCCATGATGGTCAAACCATATATCTACTGTTGGATTTGGGATGACCACTAAGGAGCCTTGAACTCACCCACAATGCATGAAACCTGCCCATCTCTGCCAAGCCATAGGTGTATCTCCTGAGATGTAAAAGAGTTCACATCTAACCAAAGCAAGTGAACAAACACAAACCCCATTTCTCCCAGTAACCTGGTTCCACACTGCTCAGCTGTAAGAAGTGTGTGTGGGAAACCACTAAAACAAGGGGAAATGGGTTTAAGCTGAAAGAGGGGAGGTTTAGATGAGATATTAGGAAGAAGTTCTTCACTGTGAGGGTGGTCAGACACTGGAACAGGTTGCCCAGAGAAGCTGTGGCTGCTCCTCCCTGGAAGTGTTGAAGGCCAGGCTGGATGAGGCTTTGAGCAACCTGGTCTAGTGGAAGGTGTCCCTGCTGATGGCAGGGGGGTTGGAACTGGATGAGCTTTAAGGTCCCTTCCAACCCAAACCATTCTATGATTCTATGAAAATGCCTTGATTACTGACTACACACAGCACAGCACTTCATACAGTAATTCCAAACAGATAATAAATGGTCAAAATAACATTGTGTGTGATAATTAAAGTTCTGTGGAAAGCATGCATCTCAGGGAAAATGTAAAACTGTCAAAATCTTGTTCAAGTCCTGAGTAACCTATGCCACCATGTAGTAGTCGCAATGATTATAAATCTTCCAGATGCTATGTGAGCTAAGGGATTATTTAAGTTTTCTCCTTCTGTCAGGGAAAAGACAGAAAAACTACTTTCCTTCAGAATCTTTGTCATAGCCACAGGCTGGTGGATGGGTCAAACCACGGGGGAGTAGATTAAAAAAAAAACAGAAATACACTAAAAGTCACTCACTGATGAAACTCAAAGGAGCATTTCTAATACAAACATACTGAATCACAAAATCAAAGTACTTGGACTCACTTAAGAAGTAAGCAGTACTAACAACTGCATCAGACTGGAAGTTTTTATAATGAGCGTGAACTTTAGAGGGAAAAATACAGTAAAGTTTTTTGATACCTGACATTTATTTTCTGTGTATGCACCAGGAGTTATAGATACTGCAAGAGTTCTGAAAAAAATACTAAAGCATCATGAATGGACAACTGAGAGCTTTCACACACTTTAATTAACTGTCCTCATCTGTTGCCTCAAAGATGAACTTGCACAGATGACATCTTATGGTGTGTGTTTTATCAGATTTATTCGAGCAATTCATATTATCCACCTACCTTAAAACCTACCAAAAAGTAAGAGAATTTACTGCTAACGGACTTTGCTTTAAATAAATTGAAGTAAGCACTATGCTGAATCATTATTCTGCCAAAACTGTAATAGGAATAATCTCTCAAACTGTTGCCCAGTTAAGTTTGTTGAATTTTCCTCTGGAGACACTGAAATCCACTACAGAATACTACACTAAAATAATCTCCAGAGCTGTAATGTTAAAAGGTTGGTTTGTCCAATAAAACTGTATTTTCTTCACGAGCCTGGAACACTGTGGATGGTTCCCTCTTCGGTCCCTGCACTGAAGATAAGCTCTCCAAATAAAACTTTCAGAGTAGCAACTGGATGTTGACTCAGATCAGCCTTCTTTGCTTGAAGCCAGAAGTGGTTTTACCTCCTGTAACTTTCTCGCAACAAAATCAAGACCAACCAAGAGATCCAAAAGGAAATATAGTGAGGTAATTTTCTCTGTAATTTGTCTGAGTTTTCTCTTCACTAAATAAAATCCCTCTGAAAACCATCAGTCTCATAAAACATATTATGTCTGCAAAAAAAAAAATGAGAAGTTTTAACTTGAAATCTAACAAACATCATAAAGATTTACACTTATCTAAGTTTTTGGAACAAAAAGACATAGATCAGAAAAAGAACTCTCTAGTTTGAAAGGCACGAAAGCAGAGGTTTGGGGGAGATGACTATAAGAGGAAAGGGAGGAGAAGGGACAAAAGCATTCAGTTTCTCCTGCCAGTTCTAGCAGAGATAAAATAGCACCACTCCTGCTGGGAAAGATGGCTTTTTTGGTTGGTTTTTTTTTGACCCATCAGATACATTCTCTAGTTTAACTAGAGCATTGAAACTTGACTGAAACCTGGGAGACTGCTGCAGGAGGAAACTCCAGGGAGGGATAACAACACTAACTACACCTTGTGTGCCTTATTTCCCCATGTCTTTATACACCCAAGGAAGGGAGAGAAGATCCTTCAGCAGGTGACACAAGGTGGCTGTAAAGAGGCTCCTGCTCTGAACCACCTTCTAGAGGGGCCCCTCACTCTCCCATACAGAAGGAGATGAAAGAGGTCAACATTACAAACTAAAACTAGCTTTTCTGGATGCTCCCCTTATATTGTGATACAGAAATCAGACAAAGAGTAAGGACTGATTTGGATCTAAGAAAAGGGAAAGTACCATATACCAGAGTCAGTGGCTCATATCTTCAAGTACAACAGGAACAGGCAATAGCCAAATTCACTGCTCCAATTGCTTCCCATGAAAGGTCTGTCAGCACAATAACCAAATTAAAGCAAAATAAGATTAAGACACAAGTCCTTTTATCAGAATCCTCTCAATTCATAAATCAACAGCTTTCAGCCACAGAGAGCAGGAAGACCAGTGTTTTAAAGTGCCACAAAAATCATCAATGGAAGGAACACGGGGATCAGTCAAGGTTTATCATATCAAGGGTTGATGACAGTGCTTGAAAAACTCACTGACAAGCATGATGTAATGTCACCCTGTTATTAACCCTCATACATCTTCGTTACCAAAAACCAGAAGTTTCCTCCTGGTGACAGGATTCTCCACAACAGCTTCTCTTTGTCATTTACTGGCTTTCACATCTCTTCTGTTCCAACCAGGGTTCTCAGACCACACTTGTTACTGGAACACCCAGCCAGCTACCTTCCAGCCATGCATTAGGCAGTGCAGGTGATATCCATTACGGGCTGCTGCTTCTCTTGTTGGCTCCCAGAGGGAAAATATAGAGCAGAGTACTTTGGTACAGCTCTCTGCAAGCAGGCATCAGCCACGTGCCAGACAACAAGGAGATACAGCCAGTATATATAATATATATATATTAAATAAATAGTCAAAGAAGCTGCAAACAGTACTTCAAAACAAACACAGGGCTGTTACCACACACACCTTGAGAGTACAGCTGAAACAACTGTTCAGTTACAAGCAACAAGGGAAGAAAGTAGAAAAAAGGATATTTAAAAAGTAACTGTCAGACAACTGAAAGCTGTTGGAAGCACTGAAAGTAGAAAAAGCACCGGGAAAAATGAGTTAGGAAAGAATGAAACAACTCCTGAAGCAGAAGGATAAAGTGTTTGCACTTAGTTCAGTAACAGCCTGAAGTCCATCCAAGGCATTACAAAACAGAGTGAGAAACAACATGGCACGTTAAAAGTAAAGGAAAATTACTGTATCCAGAGTCTCTGATTGGAAAGCAGTAAAAACACTGAGAGAGAGATCTAATCACAGTGAAAGACAACAAGGAGAGGAGGTCACTGTCTGGTTGTGCTGGTTTGGGCTGGGATAGAGTTAATGTCACAGTAGCTGGTACGGGGCTGTGTTTTGGATTTGTGCTGGAAACAGTGCTGGTAACACAGGGATTTCTAGTCACCGCTGAGAAGGGCTCACACAGAGTCAGGGCCTTTTCTGCTCCTCACCCCACCCCACCCCACCAGCGAGGAGCCTGGGGGTGCACAAGAGGTTCGGAGGGGACACGGTTGGGACAGCTGAACCCACTGACCAGAGGGATGTCCCAGACCAGATGACACCACGCTCAGCACGTAAATCTGGGGGCAGAAGAAGGAAGGGGAGGATGTTTGGAGTGATGGCGTTTGTCTTCCCAGGTCCCCGTTAGGTGTGATGGAGCCCGGCTGTCCTGGAGATGGCTGAGCTCCTGCCTGCCCAGGGGAAGCGGTGAATGAATTCCTTGTTTTGCTTTGCTTGTGTGCAGGGCTTCTGCTTTCCCTGTTAAACTGTCTTTATCTCAACCCAAGAGTTTTCTCACTTTCACTCTGACAATTCTCTCCCCCATCCCATCGGGGGGAAGTGAGTGAGCTGCTGTGTGGTGCTGAGTTGCCGGCGAGGGTTAAACCACGACACTGGTTTTGTGAGTGAGGGTGGGGGAAATGTATGAGAATTTCTGGTTTGGAAGGGAAGGTTTAGAGCAGTGAGGATGAGAGAACAGATGTGGAAGGTATCAATGCTTTATAGCATTTTAATAGCAAATTGAACTACAGCCTGCTGTCCCACAAGCTAACATAACTAATATCTGAAAAGTAGACTCAACGGTTATTTTTACTCAGGAGCTTAAGAGTCCTCTTAACTGACTACAAAATTTTTATTTAAGCATTTGTAGCTTCCTCTTTATAAAGTTGATAATATTGCTCTTTAATTCAAATATTTCTTAGAGGTTTCAGTAATAAGAATCAGTGGAAAGGTTTCCCCTCAATTTTCAAATATTACAAAGGTAACTACAGTCAAATTATATATCTATATATATAAAAAACCCCATTAAGACTAACAGTTTCCTTTCTGCATATTGCATTTACAGAACAAAACAGACTCTTCCACACTGTAGCTTTGTATGCACTCAATACATTTCCAGTTATCCCACATGGGATATTCAGAATGAGATGTTATTGCTAAAACAAGCACGTTTTGCAACAAAGGGTTTTATGAAACAGCATCTTGGCACTAGGGTGCCTCTCCTTTCATGGATCACAGATGCAGTCAAAGCAGAAGTAACAGACATATCTTAAATATACCAAGATTAATTTTATAAACAATCTAGAATATAACCAGCATATGCTAAATGCTTTGGTACCCAGCTGATAAAATAATTTCTGTCATAACTTTGATGTTATTCATGACAAGTAAGTTCAATAAATGACAGAGTACGCTTTCTTAAATGCTTGTTAAAAAAGATTCTGAAGATGGCCTTTGGTTTGGTTTTTTTTTTAATATGCCTTTCATCAGAATGAGTTCTGAATCACAGGAACTAGTAGTGACTGAAATGTCATGAAGAAGTTACAAGCCACCAAAACAATCTTGACAAACAACACTAAGTGCTTGCCACCACAAAATAAAGAAAGTTTTACTACCTATGCAAAACACAATCTATCAAACATCTTTTATTCTGCCTCCTATTTATTTATTTAACCTTCTATAATGTATAAACCTGCTCTGGAAGAAACATCTGACTCTATCTTGACTCCATGCAGTCCTTGACTTCTTAAGACTAAATAAATACATGCAGCATAGGCCAGGTTAAGCCTCACATCTCAACGCCAACACTGACTGACAACAACAGAAGCGTTAACATTAATAGGGCAAAACTATTTAGCACATGAGATTGCTCAAGTCATCACTCAGAGTATACGCTGGTAAATGCTACTTCCACTGGCCTCCCAAAAAAAAACCAAGCATGGGTTTAAATTCTCAAGATGGCTCAACAAAGATAATTATATCCATCCCTCCTAACCTCAAGACAGCTACTAAAACCATTTATTTGCTTCATCAACACCAGTCAGCCCTGGCGTAGCTGGAATTAAAACAGTAATCTAAATACAAACAGCTTTGTTTCCATCAGCATCTAGAGCCATTATTTAAATGACTAAAATAAAGAGAGGCGTTACACCAAACATCAGGCTAACATCCTGCATCCACGCACAAACAGCTGAAGAACTCATCGCAATATGTAATTAGGCACAGATGAATATGCAAATATTACCTTCAGTTGAAGGAGGAGGATGCTCCTGTGGCTTCTCTTGTGCTAGAAGTCCCAGGTAGCTGAGAACTACGTATTTTGTTTCATAGTGAAATCCTACAGGCACAGCAGTAGAGGACGCCATCGGGTTGGCTTGTGACGCCGTGCTGCTCTTACGGGGCAAGTAGGGTTTTCTTTGGGTAGCCGAGGAAGACTGCGAGGAGAGAACAGAGAGTTTGGTTTGACTTTTTGTTTGTAATAAGGCTGCAATAGGTCATGAACTCATGCAAAACAAGGAATTATGTAACAATCGTGAAGCAATATCCAGGTTTCTGCCCTGATATCCTATGCATTCTTATTTTAATGAGAACTGTGCTGAGTAAAACCAACTGCCCCCAAGTCCAGCGCCGTGCCTGCCCGCTGCCAGCGGTGGCATTTCTCACTCCTGCTTGGCAGACTCCTCTCACATTAAAGCAAACCAAACAGTTCCTCACCACGTGTCTGCCTCCTAATGCCTCGACCACACACAAAAATACACGTGTATTCACGCGAAGAGGTTTTGAGGGATTCTGAACTGACTTAGTTAACCACAATTTGAGGTAAAAAGGCATGTTCTGAGGAGTCTCTCTTCCCCTAGGCTTCAGATGAGTATATTCCCAATTCTCTGCTTTCTCAGATTCTCTATTATGATGATTAAAAATATTCTATGCAGAAAAAGTGACCACAATTGCCTCAAATTTGTTTTACTGTTCCAACAGCAATGGAAAACACACGGAAGAGGAAATTCCACATTCATTGTAGGGATTGGAAGAACAGATGGTTGTGTGTCCTGGATTTCTCACCCAGACAGTAACACTTACAAAAGAGGCATCCACACCTAACAGCAACATCTGGCCAAAGAACTTCCCTGTTTTACTTTGCTTTTTTCAAACATCCAAATAAGAAGTTTTTCCAGTAATGAAAAGCTGAGGTAGAGAGAAATTTTAAAAAGCCATGAAGGACAAGGAGGAAAAAAATATTTCAGAAGGCAACACAGAAATGGGGGGAAAAAGCCACACAAGAGATTGAAAGGAAGTTTCAGATTAATCAACATCTTTTAGCTCTTTATATTAGGAAAAGTTTGGACAACTACTTGCTTCCAACACACAATCTAGTTGATGAATCAAATAACAATATTTAGGGCTTTAAGATAAACTCTCAAAATTAAGTTCTCCATCACATCACAGAATCATTCCCAAACAAGCAGCAGTCCACTCCTGAACACCATGATGGATGTCTAAGGGAAAGGCATGCAGAAAAGCTCATGCCACAGAACAGCTACTTAACTGACACCAAAGGATCCAGACAATTTACTAGTGTGAGAGTGCAGTTACATTTAGAAGAAATATTTAAACCAAGTTTAAAGCTTAAAGGAGTCTGAATGAGAAAAATGCTATATGCACAGAACAGGAGTTGGAACATCTCAAAAGGGTTCTTGATTACATTGGAAATGCCTTGAGACTGAGAGAGAGAACCAGGTTCCCAAACCAAAGCACAATCTGCAAATGAAGCTTCAATATTAAGGATAATAATGATAATAATAAACAGAGGAAGCAAAAGAAAAGCATCAGTCTGTCTAGCTGTGCAAGATGTCTGGGCTAACTTCTAACTCCTCTCCTCCCTGGAAAGGAATTCAGATTAACAGCAGTGCAACTTGTTACTGAGGATAAACAGAACTGTAACTGCTGTGGCATGGTTACTGTGCGAGTAGGTACCCTGGCAAAGAAAAAAATATCCATCAAACTAAAAGCTGCAAAAGAAAAAAAGTTGGTGTAAAATTGGCTAAGTGTTCTTTTGTTAATCTTTAGCAACTCTAAAGAAATGAAACTCATTCAGTATTGGAAACAGGAGAGGACTCTGTCATGAAGACTATACCCTGGAAGCTCTGCCATGTACTTCAAAATGCCTGAAGTCCTTTAGCAGAAGGATTCATCTGAGTCTTTACTACGGCTTGAACTGAAATAGTGATTTATACAGGAAGGAACAAACGTCAAAACTTGGAGCCAACACTCATCCCTTTTCCCATGGAGCAGTAATCCCACATTTATGTTGCCTCTTCCATCCCAGAGTGCTCTGGGCAACACATCATGCTTCAGCAAGGTAAGAAATTACAGCAGAGAATAAGCACAGCTTTTGCATGATACACAGTTACCCTCATCTGCTTCCACAAACTGAGACTGGCATGAAGCAGGGGGATTTGGGAAAAATAACTGCTCAGGAGACTTTAGGATCCTTGCAGAATAGATCTGCTCTTCAGACCAGATCCGCCAATTGCCATCACCACATCACACATCTTCACACCATCAGGTGTGAAAAAAAATGCCATTCACCAAAAAGCAAAAGCTCCCCAGCACGTTCCAGTTCTGGTTTCTTCAGCAGAGATCCACAGTCCTGACACCAACGCTCTTCTCACAATGCCTACACAGTGAATGGGAGCCCTTCCAGACAACCTGAGCTGATCTGTCCCAAAAGAATCAGTCTGACGGACAGTCCAGAGACATCCAGACACTACGCTGTGGATCAAAGAACAAGTCTGAATATAGAACAAAGGTTATTCTTCAAAATACAATTCCAAATCAACACAGAAAATGAAAGAGAAAAAAAACAGGCGATCAAAACAAGCATGGGACTCCATACCAGCACAGTGATCCATGTGCAACAGTGAGGTCTAGTTCAGGAAAATTTCAGCACGCTTAGCTCAGCACCTCTGGAGGGAGGAGGAAAAAAAAAAGGAGAGAGAGAGAGAATATCAGATCACAGCTTATTTAAATAGTGGTTAATGTTTCCCTGGGAAAAGAATGAAGGAAAAAAAGCTTTGGATGAAAAACGTTGGACAGTATATTCTGAGAGGTCACTTGGTCACTATATTATCATAGAATCATAGAATGGTTTGGGTTGGAAGGGACCTTAAAGCTCACCCAGTTCCAACCCCCCTGCCAGCAGCAGGGACACCTTCCACTAGACCAGGTTGCTCAAAGCCTCATCCATCCTTCAACACTTCCAGGGAGGAGCAGCCACAGCTTCCCTGGGCAACCTGTTCCAGTGTCTGACCACCCTCATAGTGAAGAACTTCTTCCTAATATCTCATCTAAACCTCCCCTCTTTCAGTTTAAACCCATTTCCCCTTGTTCTGTCATTAACTGCCCTTATGAAAAGTCCTTCCCCAGCTTTCTTGTAGCCCCTTCAGGTACTGGGAGGCCGCTATAAGATCTCCCTGGAGCCTTCTCTTCTCCAGGCTGAACAGCCCCAACTCTTTCAGCCTGTCTTCATAGGGATATCACTTGGTCAATATATTCTGAGAGGTAGTTTTATACTGAAATGAGAAGAGAGGCTTAAGAACTTGAATGGAAGAAATATCTTCAGCTTCACATAAAAGAACGTCAGACTGGAAATGCACTTCAGAAACACTGATCTTCCTGTGAGAGAAGCCCACGGCACAGCAACAGAATTACTCACTTTGAATTGTGAATGACTGTTTTTGTTAATAAAAAAAGAAATAGAGAAATATTGACTCAGATACTGTGAATATCTCAGAGAAGGCCTTTTTTCAGGAATGAGTGGGATTAAAAAAGGACACGCAGCTTGAGAGACCAGATCAGAGGAAGGAGAGCTTTCCACTACAGGAGCAAAATGGAAAAGAGTCCAGAAACTGTTTAAGAGAATAAGACAAAGACCTGTATGGGAGATGTCATGGACCAGAGGAAATCAGGCATAATACAGACTACATAAGCCTCAAAGCAAGGGCAAGAGGGTGACTTCTGGTGTAGCAGATTCACTGCCAGAATGTTGCCTCTTAAAAAGCTAAAGAGATCAAAATTATTTCAAAATTATTATCAATTACTCCTTATAAAAAATGGCACCTTTCTCAATTCCTGCACCCTTGGAGCAATAAAAGGCTACACTTGTTGAAGCTTACTGAGTTTGCTGCTCCTCCAACCCTGCTGTCACTCGTTTCATGTGGGCTGAGCTGCTCGACCCACCTGCGAACAGGACTTCCAGTCAGACTGACATTTCCTTGTGCAACCTTTCACATCCTAATCCACAGAACAATTAAATGCTAGATATTGGGCAACGCCAAGTCTACCAACGAATACAGTGAATATAATCTCCTAGTGATGAGGCTCTGCTAGGTTTTAGTCCTTACCTGCAAAACCCCAGCGTGCACCAAGCTATGTCGACCGTGCATCATTCAAAAGGCAAAATGCAACAGCATTATGACACTGCCCGTAAGAACAGGTCACCAGCTGCCACCAAGACCTACTGTGCATCTATTCGACTGCTGCAGGTCTGAGATTTGCCTTTTGCATTTAGAGCTGTAGCCTTATAAAGTATTTCACTGCATGCTGATGAACAAAACCAGTGATCAATATCACTGCTGATTTGTAACAGACTAAAAACACAGGTTCAGAAACAACAGCGTGGTCACAGACTGCCACTCCTTTACAAATAAGACCACCACCATGACCATAGCTAAGTCCCACGTGAAAACAGAGTCAATTTAGGTCTGGATGCAGTTCCCACCTACAGCCAGGTTACCAAGCCTCACTTACCAGCCACAAACTTAATCATCCGACTACTGCTCTAGCAGAATACTTCCTGCTGGTGAGGAATTAATTCAAACCACGCGTGGTCTCAGTCAGCAAGTGTTCACCCAAGCACAGACAGGGAGATCGAGCCAGGCAACAGAACTGTAGCACCGGAGTTCAAATCATTTTTAGGGCAGGGTGCCACAGGTTTGGGTCATCTTCCTGATACCAATCTCTGCAACAGGTAACCACTCCCAGTTCACACCAATCCACAGCCTTATGTTTATATTATGCTCTGTATTCAAATATACCCAATTTCAAGGAGTTGCAGGTCTCTAAAACCACACCCCGTATCAACAAGATGGAAAACATTCAAGCTCTCTGCAACCTTACCAGAAGGCTTGTGTGGGAAATTCTGGATGAGACTTGCATGTGTGGACTAGTTTAACCTTGCAGCAGTTTGTCTCTGAAAACACTTCACGTTAACAGGTAGGACTTTCCAAAGCACCTGATGGCAATCAAGTTGGAAGATAAATTCTTCAGAGTAGTTTTCCAACCATGTATGATGGGATGACTAGGAGATTGTTTTTAATAAACTGGGAACTACTGAGTTCAAACCTGTCAGTTCTAGTGGAAATGAATCAGTACTGTGTCCATGACTGATCCTCTGGTGTCACTGAATGGATAGAAATACTGGAAAATTTGATAACTGTTTACCTGGGCAGTGGTTTTAATTGATCTTAAAGAGAAATGTAATTAAGTGAAGAGGGAAATGTAATCAAGTGAGCATTCCAGGCAAACAGTTTAAATTTTCTTTTAGGAAGAAAAACAAAACTACCTGAGTTAGCTACGGTAAGTTTTTGATCCTTTCCAGCTTTAAGCTGTCTTACCACAACAGGACATCATAACAAACCCAGCTTTCATTAACAAGCTGTCATTCACTTTGTGTTTTAATTTGCCAAGCGCTATTAGAATTGGAAAGCAAACAGGAGGGCAGGTAGGCTGGGTAGAAGTCTCGGCACTCGCTCCAGGTTCCAAGCTGGAGCAGCCTGCCAGAGCGCAGCGTAAGCTCCTCGGTGACTACGGCAATGAATGAGATATTTATAACCGGGGAGAAGCGGCAGGGAGCAAAACACCGGGATGAGTCAGCCGGAGGGG
>NW_010321361.1:0-6529 GCF_000700745.2 Antrostomus carolinensis
CCGAGGTAAGCGCGACGTGCCGCTCGGAATGCCCGTCCCTGTCCGGGCTCGACGGGTCCCGCCGGGCAGCGCCGGGGCCGCGGTGCCCAGTGCCCTTCACGCCCTGTCAGTCTCCCGGTGTCCGAGTCCTTCCCCAGTTTGGGGCGGTCCGGTGACGGACCAGAGGCAGCTCTACCCGCTGTGGTAAAGCCTGTGCGAGCGCCTTCTGCCTCGGCGGGGGCAAAAAAAAATCGGCGGGGCTTCGCCTGACTTTGCCTGGGTTTCCTTGAAAAGCCCAGCCCCTCGCTAGCCCTGACCGCTGCTGGAAGTGCGGTGTGGGGCATTACTGCATCTTTATCGACAGAGAAGTAGTTCCCTCAGCACTGCTCTTGACCCATTTTCTGAACCAATGAAAATGCCTTTGCTGTGTTTCGCTTCTGTTTCTGCCCCTGTTTTTGAAGACTGGTTACCATTTTTTAGAATTTAGCAGGGACTAAACAATAGTTTAATAACTTTTATTAAACAAATCTTGTCAAAAGCCCAGTAAATCTGGGGCATTCAAGTAAATGCCATTAAACAATAATAAAATTAAAATTAGTAATTGACCTGGAACAAGTTACACAAAGATGGGTTTAATGCTGCCTGGGATGCTTCCTAAGGGAATACATGGTTTGGTAAGTGGTGGTGATGAGAACATTGATGTCCCACACATCAGGTTCACTGCTGTTATGCACTATCTCCATCAACGTTAATGTTCAATAATCAGAGTCAGTGTTGAAACCACCTCTTATATTTGTTACATATTTTGCTGCAGGTAAATGCTATCATTCTTTGGCTCCTTTCAATCAGACTTTCCCTTTTAAGTTAGCCTGTTAATTCAAGGCATTTACAATGCATTTAGCAGGCTACAGAAATCCAGAAATAAACTTTTCCCAATGTTAACGTCCTGCTACATTTATACTACTGCAGGGGTATAAGTGACCTTGATATAAATGAGAATTGGACTAGAATCCTCACTTGCAGGCCAGATCCAACAATATCCTGGCACAAACGGAGCCCATTTAATCGACTGCATACCTTTAAAAAGCTTCAGACAAGTGTGTCTGTACATATTCCTACCCATTAGCTAGAGGAACCCTTGGCCTCCTCTGCAGACTTGTAGAGAGGGATGTGAGCAGGATGAATACAGATGTGAAAGCGGAGGGTTAACAGGATGTACGCTCTTGGAGGGCAGGGGAAACCCTTGCATGGCTTGAGGAAAGGGGCAGATACTGGTCTTTGGGTGTGTCGAAAAATATGGCACTTCTCCACCCATCCCACCTCACAGAAACGGTGTGAGGGAAATTCTGTTTACTTGAGTCAGATTATAGCAGTTTAAAGGAAGGTCAAGATTTGGGCCTAAACAATTTTGGCTTACTGCCAGCCACTCATATTCAAAACTATAAATAGGAATGATTTCAGAATACTCTGAAAAATAAAAATCAATGGGGAGCAGAAGCCAGCTAAATTGTATTTCAGAATATTTCCTGATATGTTCTTAAATGAGGCAGCAAGACATTATGTAGCACGAGGAATACCTCTCATAAATATTAACCTAGTTTATTTTTAATGAGGATTGGCTACATTTAATTAGGGTTTGAAAGTTTTAATTTTAGAAAACATAGGTCTCACCCCTGGCTAGAAGAGGTGTTAAATGACCTAATAATCTTTTCCATTTTTAGATGCTGCCGCAATGATGCTCCATGTGCCATTCCCCAAGGACAAAGTGGAGAGATCCTTGGTTTGGCCAGTTCCTGCTGTGGCTTCTCCACCAGCCTTCCCTGCAGCTACCCACGCCAGAAACTCAGCTAGGCCGTAACCCATGGCTGTTCCTATCAGCTGACAGGGCCACCAAAGCTCTCAATAACTACTAGAATATAAAGCAAATATTCTTTGAGCTTCTTCAATCCATCCACAAGACTGATCCAGTGCTTATCAGCCTCAGTATTAGCAAGGGGTAAAACAGGTAATTATTGTCACGTAGTAGGTGTTGCTTCTGGACAGTCTGTCTCCAAGGCGGTCTTGCCAAATGTCATTTTCCTCCAGTAGCAGCCCTGGATGTTCAGCTCTTCTGCATATTAAATGTATGATGAAGAGTGACCTGACCATCCCTTTTGGTTTGCTGTTTGGAAAAAAAAAATAATGTAGAATATACCACCTTCATTGGTTGTTTTTACCATGAAAAAAGCATTTCTTGGAGCAGCTGCTTGTTAGATCCTTCTTGTGCACTGCGTCATTGCTTCATGAGTACATCTGGCCCTACTGCATTCAAGATCACTCGGAGTCTGGTTATCATGGTTATCATTTTTCCATGAACACATAGTCTAACTGTAAAAGGGATCCTTGAAGACAGATCCCTTTGGGTCCAGTAGTTTGAGTAGAACTGAGGATCAGCTAGTTACATGCTGATCCATTAGACCTATCTGTGTGGTTTAGGAGGAAACTTGGTGATGTTTGGAGTAGGTATTTCCTTCGTAAGTCTTTTGCACATCTCTTTCAAGGAGAACGTGTGCATACCCATTTGTTTCATGGCTGCTGAGTCCAAAGGTGAGGCACAGGACTTGGCCAGCTCTGTGAATTGGTGTGCAGAGTTAGAAGACGTAAAAATCAGGTGGCCATGCTTGGCTTTAAAAAGATTTCACTGACAGAGTCTGAATGAAATAACTCTCTGGGGCTCAAAACAGCAGGCATTCTCAGATCCAAGGGATTAAAGGGCTTTTTAATGTGGCTTAGTAGTGTACAGAAGATTGGCTTACTTGTACGAGTTCTTCTTTCGTCACATTGATCTTTATTTTGCATTGTGCTTAGTACAACAGAAACCGGAGGCTGAAGTCTTCTTTCTCAAATCATCTGACATGACTTGGCCTTTCCATTGCTTAGAACATTTTTTTTTTTGTGAAGGAGGAATTGATTTTTGCCAGTGTAGCCAGTGTTGAGTAATAGCAGAGGAATACCAGGTTGTAATAATTTTATGAACACGGTATGTGGCCAGGTTGGTTAGAGGAAGTACAATACAGTGGGTTATACTACTTCATATTACTTTCCTGTATAGATTGATCTATCTAACTTAACAGGGAGCTAGCTGATGAAGGAATAAAAGGCAATTCAGTGGTTCCCCTATGTCAGCTCTATGTGACTAAAACCCATGAGGTGATAATTACAAGACGATAGGTCCAATTCCGAGAGATGCAGCTGGTATGTCAGGCTGAGAACTAAACATCAGAGGAAGACAGAGTTGGCAGAGACTGACAGAAGAACTAATTTAACACAGAGGCAGACTGCAGAAGAGGCTGGAAGAACCTGGGCCTTCCTCTGCAGCAGTGGACTGGTAAGTCATACAGAAGGAAAGGAAAGTGTGTTGACTGGTTTATTGGTTTTAAGATCTATTTTGTCTTAAATGTTTTGGTGCTAAGTAAGTGTTTTGTGGTCAGTACTTACAGTCTTTATTTCACGAGAGACGAAAACTGCAAGATCTGAGTCTGTCTCAGGTCTGCAGAGGTAATCATGGTTGATACAGTAGGGATGCAACCTGAGAACTGGTCTGTGTGTAGCAAAAAAAGACAGCTAGAGATCTGGAGGAACAGTTAACTGGTCACTTGTGACAGCAAAATGCAAACACAGCCACAAGTTTTGGTTTTTCTTCTTTGAAAATGATTTTGTGTGTAAATAAGTAGCTTTTAGAATAATATGTGGGCTTTCACAGACAGGCTAAACCTTGGTGTTTTGCTGTGGTGTTTGGTTTTTTGTTGGTTTTTGTTTGTTTTTTAATAAGGCATAGTAAAAAACACAGTATCAAAGGTAAGACAAAATTTACTACAGATACCAGTAATGTAAATACCTCATTTATGTCTAATATACTGGTTAGCTTCTGTTGTTCGACTGAAAGATAATTAAAAAAAAGTGTTTTAGTGGGTTTTTTTTTAATTTTGTTGGTTTTTTTATTGTACTGTTGTTTTCACCACTTACCATATATAATCGATTGGTTATCCCCTGCTGTTACCATGGATATTTAATACACCGACATAAAAGAGGTACATTTTTATGGAAAAGAAAATGCAGCTACAAAACTCCTCTTGCCACGGAATGGAAGGCTGTGCCGTATTTTATGTTGATATGGCCAATAATGGCTTCCTGCTTCATGTTCTTATCTATCATCTGCACATATGGATATTCATCCTACACCTCATGTTTTATGAGGCTGGTGCCCAGGAGGGAGTTAAGTGCAACACAGTTCCTTGTGTGCTTTGTCCCTCCCCGGCACAGGCCAGAAGGGCCAGATGCAGGTTTGTAGGTCAGTTGGTTTGAAACTCCAAAGCACTTCATGGAAGAGTGGTAAATGCTGTTGATAAGAATGGTCCAGCATAAACAGGAATCCAAGACCCTCCCTTCAGACTCTTTGGTCTGGTGGGTTGGGTTTTTTTTTTTGAGATCAAAGGAGAACACAGTATTTTGAACAAAATGTGCAAGGGCCCACCCTTCCTGAATTGCACTTTGGTGGTATGTTCTGTCGTGCAGCTGTAACACTCTACAGAAGGGTTTGAGTTCTCCCCCTCCCCCTTGGGTTTTTTTTTTAATATATAAGAATTTTAATAGATGTTTTTGTAGGAGTCTCTGATCCTACACTTTTCTCGTTGCGCCTGTGTGTTCTGTGAGGAGAAATGCTGATCATCACCGGTTTAAGTCCAGCACCTTTAATTCATCAGAAGTTCATGTAACGTATTACTTACATTAGATGTAGGTGCCAACACTGACCTGTAAACCTCAAATTAAATGGGGACTACAAATTTAATTTCACTTAAATTGTGGAAATTAGACTATAAATGTAAGTCCTGTGGGAACTGTGTAAACCTTCTTTGACATTGATTTAAAGTAATTCTTTTCTTAATAGGGTAACTTTAAATTGTGTAACCAGTACATAATTTTAACCAGCACAGATCTGTAGCAAATTTTGCAGTCAATTGAGTATTAATGGGAACATTGTGTGGTGTTTCTGAATTTAAGGATTACAGTGTCTAGCTTCATTGCAGCTGACTAGATGGTCAGGGGTCGTACCCCCTCCCCAAACTTGATCAGAGAAATAATGATTCAAAGCAAACAACATGTCACTTGTCAAACAACTCCATAAGTTCTAATTTAGAAAATGCACATGCACAGGATAACATAAATTTAGGGTAAAGATTTGTATAGTGGTCAAAACTGAATTCAGATAGTGAATTTCCAAGTTAGTACCTGAATCAGTATTTCATGTCCAAATCACAATAATTAACCCCTAATTTGAGAGAATTTTGAATTAAAGAAATTTTTCAAATTGGACCCGTGAATTCAAGATCTGACTAGCTCTGGAACAAAAGTCTGCATTCTTTTAATAGATGGCAAATTAATGTGCTTGTTTCATATATTAAATGAATTTGAGGACTGAAATTAGTCTGAATTATTCAAATATTTATGCCCAGATGACAGCATATTTTGCTTGCTTTGCTGCTAGTAACAGTATTGAAAAGCATATTTTCATTTCTTTCTTGAGATTTAGAAATATTCTTGTTTTTAAAGATAACATGTTCAGGACTGATTCTTCTAGTTTTTTTTCTGAACGTGGCTGCGTTCAGAGGTCTCTGCAGGGAAACATTTAGGGTACTTAAGATAATTGGACCTGTGAAAACATTAATATTGAATGTTTTATTGAAAATAATTCAGAGTATCCTGACATTCTGTAAAATGTATGACAATGCTTTTAAACAGGGTAAGAATACTCTGAATGCTGGGTCATCTCAAAACTTGCTTCAAGTTTTCTGGGATCTGATACTCCCTTCTGTATTATTTAACACAATATTGTCCTGGTTTTGTCCACCTACCTTTACTAGGCTGGTAGGTGCAAACGCAGTTGTAATGCCTATCGGGCTGTATCCAAAGCACAGCTGTACACCAGACCTCAATCATTTTAGATATTCAAAGTAATCTCTAAAAGGCTGCCTTTCGCAACACTTCATTCATCTGAGCCAGTATTAAAGGTCCTTTTGTATTAGTAGTGTTCTTAAAATTAATTAATTCTTCCAGACATGACGTGTTGATAGCAGGTAGCCCTTGCATGTTTATTCTCCCTTCTGCAGGCTTAGGGCTGATCTTCCAATCATGTTAGTTTAATCTCTTAATTGTCCATATATCCTTCCAAGAAGGCACTGCCCTTTCCTTCATGAAGTCAAGTTCTCTGTTCTTTCCAAGGTTTCATTCCAAGGAGTGTCAAGGGACAACCTTTAAGACCCTACTGTATTGTATTTGCAAAGAAAAGTAAAATGGGACCCATGAGAATCTACTTTAAAATAGAAAACTGCACACAAAACCCCACCACCAGCAAAGACCTGAGAGAACTTCTGGCAACTGGAAATATATATACATTCTTCTCCTAACTCATAAGAAATAACGGTACGGGAAGTACATTTTGCACAAATATAGTTCCAAAAATGCTGATTGTATTTAAAAAATAATAAAGAGAGAATCCCAAACTTCATTAATG
>NW_010321362.1:0-4657 GCF_000700745.2 Antrostomus carolinensis
GCTTCTTTCTTGATTCTAAGTTTATTCAGGAAAATATCATTCAAACTATATTTAGACTATATTAAGCATTACAGGGGTTTCAAAATTCTGCCCAAATCAAGGAAGTTACAATAGTTGTAACACTGTTTGTCCCTTTCTATTTGAAACACCACACAAATACAGTACTGATTTGGCACCAATAGCCCTGGTGAATAATATTTTATTTGTTAATACAGCAAATGATAACAGCTCTACCTTGCAGAAGTTTCCTATCCATGAAAGCAGAAGATAAAGTTCATTAAAATAATTAAAAAAAACAAGCAAACAAAACTGCAGTTCATCTTCACTGTGCCTCCTAATATCCCCTTAATACTAAAAGTCTAGCTCCAGATCTCTGATTCTTTTAGATCCATGTGCAGTCCTTGCTTCTTCCTAGAAATTTTGGCTACCGATTTCTCCACAAGCCAAATGTGACAATAAGTGCAACAGTAGCTTCCACTGGCTGGCAAGAAGAGAAGCACTTCATGATAGTTCAGCTAGTTGCACAACAATCCAGCAATAATATACAACAGGTCTGCCAAATGCATTTCATATGGTCTACACGAAATCTGGCAGACCTCCCATATGGCATCTCACTGCATGAGTTATAACTGATGGAAACACTTACAAAAAAATACTTACAAACAAAATTGTCATGTTTCACACAGATTCATCTTAATTCCAAATCCACAAAGGAAATTGACACATACATGTGATTAATTCCAGCAAAGACTGGTGAATTTGAGGTACTTATTCTGCAGTCACAAACACAGTTCTATATGAGTCAGAGCGACTACTTCAGTGAAATGGATAATGATGTTAAAATTGTTACTATCTTAAACACAAAACCTACATCCTCCCAGAGTGCAATGTCCAAGCAATTCCATGTGAAATCATAAACCTAGACATCATCTCTATTTAGCAAATCCACATATTTGTTGCCAATCAAGTTAAAGAAAGTAAAACATCCTCAGTGAAATATTTTGATATCTCTAAGTGGTTGACATTTAAACTTTCTTTTTATTGTACTTCATCTGAAGTGTCACCTTCTTTACCATGTTGCTACTTGAAGAGTGACAACACAGTCTACCTTTAGCCCTTTTCCCTTTCTCTCTCTTTTCACCCACAACAGACCAATAAACTGATTTTCTCATCAGCGACAAACAGGTGAAATACACAATAACAACTTTTCTTCAGAGCTTTATTTTTGTACTAAGGTCATAGTAAAAAAAGATCACATGCTAAATATGACACCCCAAAAGTAATCTCAACAAGTTTGTCCCTTCTACTGAAGTATAAGTTTAATCTTAAAGATATCATGTTTCTAAAAGAACCAATGAGCCCTCTCTAAAAGAAATGAACCCGCTTGAACAGCAACAGGAATGCTAGAAGAAAGGCATATTTCATGCTATGAATTTCCCCAAATCTTTTATACATAAACAAGTCTAATTTTTTTTTTTTGAGGCTTAGTAAGAAAGAGTTAACTAGAGACTATACTAAAGAAGGAGCAAGGTAGTGTAGCAGCAGCAACCTTTCCCCAAAATAAAAGACTTGCTCTGCCTCTGTAATACGACTTTTAGAGCTGTCAGTCACCAACAACCTCAGCTTCTGCTAAAGGCAATAGGAACTATAAATACTAAGACTTCCAAGAAACCAGATCCTACGAACATCATGCCGGTTGACCTTGGAGGGCATTTTGCCTCAAGAGACACAACTGAGACTAAATTCATCTAGCCTTTCCATTTTGTATTCAGTTATGGATGGTAAATCTGTCTGCAGCTCTTCGCGTGACACAATTCACCCTTGGCTTCATGTTCAACTAACCAACACTACCCATTCACTGAGGTCACATCCTCCAGTCTCCACGAAAGTCTACAGGAAGTACTGGCTGCATCAGCCTTTCACTTTTCTTTCAATGTCATTCTCCACATACATCTAATGAAATTGAGGAGAAAAGGAAAAAAAAGGAAGAAAAAATGAGGGAAAAAGACAAGCACCATAGCACAACTTTCTGCTGCAACCAATTTGTAAGAACTACAGTGAATTCCTTTTACGGTTCCTCCCATAATGATATCTTGGACTGGCATCCAAATAGCCCAGTCTTCATCAAGATGTATCCAGTAAGTAAAAGCTTGTAGACAGTTAATGAATTGTACATAAAGTTGCTTTATACACTTTATGTCAAAATACTTCTAAAGATAGAAAATTGTCTGGAAGCATTTGAGGTTGTATAAACAGATCAAATTTTGACATAGGGTTATCTCTAATGTGTGCTTGGCCCAAAGGAGAAGCCAAACTTACCAGGAATTAGTTCCCCATTTTTATGGTATCTAAAATCAACATAATTTTTCAAATGCATCTTAAGTAGTAGCTACTTTATACTGCTACCACCATTTCATTGGGAACACTTAAAAAGGTATTTAAAAATTCATATTCACATCCAACGTAATTGCAATTTAAGTCAGGAATTTACTTTTAATAAACACATTCTTGTGCTGGTAACAGTAAAAGCATCATTCAAACATCATTTCCTGTACTAAATTTTACCCATATTAACAGACTTAGCAAAGCATCAACCACAAACATGTTGGTGATAGAAATTTCCTAACGCAAGCAGTCTTTATAGATTTCTGCTATTTCAGCGCAGGTCTCCAAGGACTATTTGAATCCATATTAATTTCCTTTCTGGCAGTTATGCGGCCATGTATGAACTGCACTATTTCACTTTTAATCTGTCAGTAATTTAGTAATGTGTAAACTAATTATGCACAGATATTAATGTAATCAGTTTGGGGAGCTGTAAAATCAATGTGTTTTTACAGACTGTGTTAAAGAGAATTGCATTATTACAGTCATATGTCTGTTGCTGATAATGTTATGGAATTAAAGTGTGATCCATGTATCAATACACATTCCCACAACCCACCCAGTGATACAGTACCATAACTTTTAGAGGACAGATCAAGTTTTTCAGTACCATTAAAATTAAATCTGCCTGAATATGTGCCTACCTATTAAGAACTACAAATTTGATGACATCTCAAGTTTCCCACAGCGAACTAGAAATGAACTGGCTAGCAACATTTCATCCTTGATTCAACCCAGCTATTAGGCTTTGCTTCAATGGAAAACGTGCAGGAAAGATTATAACTACAACTCGCAACTAACTGGGCCACGTAAGTTAATCAGGAATCACATTTGAAGCATCGTGTAACAACTCATTAAAATTATCAAGCATCACTGTGCATCCAGGCACACAGCAAAAATACTATCAGTGTACATACAGCAGCTGAGGTATGCTGCCACAGAGCCCAGCTTTGCTCTCAGATACCCAGCTGCAACTCCTAACATGAAGAATCATGCTCTGCCTCATCTCTACCTCTTCTATGTTCAAATGCCTCTTGAATTTCTCCCATGTTTTTTGACATGACAATTACTCTGTTTTCTGTGATGCACATCATCCAAGACACAGATTTCACTTGTGAAATTTAGTAATGCCTTTCACCAACTGTATTTGTCATTACACACACACATGCATCACTCCAAGCAGGACAACAAAAAAGCAGTTCTGAAGTTACCTCAGTAGGTGGGACCCCATCTCTTTTCTCAGAAAAGGATTTCCAAGCTAAAAGGAACTTTATTTTTGAAGAGTGCATTATCCCTCTCAGATTTATTTGAAAATATCAACAAATTCAAAGTTCTGCCACACTGAGCGAACTATTCATAACATCACTACACTAGTTTTCCTGCTTCCTTTACAAAGGTACAATTAAATTACATGTTAAAGTTTCACGATACAATGAATCCAGTCAGGCGTGATCTGCTGCCAAAAGGCCTGGCCTTTGCCCCTGTCTCTGCACGCCCATAGCCACCACTGCGGCCCCTCCTGCCACTGGCACCCTCCTCACAGCAGCTTAGGGCTGGGGCAGCAAGGATACACATTTTACAGGTTATTTGACAAATAACATCAATACACAGGGATAAACACAGATTACTTACAAGTAAATTAGTACTTACTACCGGTAAAATTAGGGTTTTTTTACACGTAAAAGATATTAAGGACTCAAACTTTCCATTCTACCCTAGTATTCATTTATAGTTATAAATTCATTTATTCATGTATATTATTAACAGTACCTTTTATAGAAACAGCAAATTAAATCTGTAAAGCATATATATCTGTTCTTGTACACTATTTTAGGAAAGGAGCTTCACAGAATTAATCTGAACATCAAACTGGGCTAGCAGCAGAGAAGCACTAGTAAGTGATGTGTGAAAACGCGTTAGCACAGACCCCAAAAGGCCATTCACTCATTTTCCCCACTTTTCTTTTTTTTTCTCCTTTATTTTAAAGACACAGATACTTTTTGGCACGGAAGTGCCTGTGCAGCGCTGCAGCCTCACACAAAGCTTATGTACGGAACAAAATGCCAAATAAAGAATTTAAAACAACAAGAAGCCAGCTATTTTCACCTACCACTTGTCAAACTTCACTGTACGCTGCTTCCCCTGTTGAACCCCCACATTGAATATACAGGTAGAAAACCCCAAGCACGGCACTTGGAGCAAGAGCGGGCCCGCCAGCAGCCCCTCGCCATCACCACAGCAGCCCATCGGCATCACCACAGCAGCCCCTCGC
>NW_010321362.1:4704-5004 GCF_000700745.2 Antrostomus carolinensis
CATCACCACAGCAGCCCCTCGCCATCACCACAGCAGCCCCTCGCCATCACCACACAACACCGCCCTCTCCCTCTCCCCGCCCGACACAGCGGGGACAAGCCTGGAGCGCGGAGCCCGGGACGGCCTCACCGTGGAGAACGCTGCGCTCTGCCCACACACCCTGCCACGGGCGGGCTCCACGAGTGTACAAAACACGGGGAGGAAAATAGCAACCACATCAACGAGCCGTGGTGGTTCTCTCTCACCAGGGCAGGAAGAAGTAGCCGCTGGCACACAGCTCTCCGAGGCCAGCAGTACTCT
>NW_010321362.1:5065-24355 GCF_000700745.2 Antrostomus carolinensis
ACAGCTCCAGCTGCCCCTTCCTGCCTGTCCCTCAGGCTTCCCCACTGCACAGCCCTGGTAGCTAGCAGCCACCCTGCAACCACAGCAGCCAGAGGACATAGGAGACCACCTTGTCACCACTGCATTTCCTTTAGATTTTGTGCTAAAGGAAGGGCAACACCAGCAGAGAGCTCTCACTACATACCATCCCCACAACAGTGGGCTCTAAACCACTCAAACCAGAAACCTCACTGGGAAGAAAACCAGCTCAGCGCCATACCCACCATAGCAGAAGAACAACTGCTCTCAGGCTGCATTCCTTCTCCTCTTCCACACTCCAGCCACACCACCGGCTGCCACCCAGCAGGGCAGAGTCATCACTCTGTGGAGCTGCAGCTGGTGGGGGTCACCACGGCGCCTGCCCTGGAGCTTAATGGCGGGTGGGCCTGCCTCTCTCCTCTGCACCTGGTGGGTCAGGTGAGTTCCATCTCACTAATGACTTTAAAGCTCTGCAAAAAACCAAAGCAGCCAAGAAGCACTGTGATGGTGTTTGGCCACAAAGCAGCGTCACTAGCATTGTCAGGAAAACAGACTGCACAAACGTCACAGAAATAACTCATCTTCACCAAGTGTGATATAGTGACAAAAATGCTCTGCCTGGCTCTATTTATTTGTAATTTACTGTATGTCCTGTGGAAAAAAACCAAACCAAACCAAACCTAAACACTTAAGGCCTGTGAGGGAAGGGTTGTCCATGAAAAGGAGACAGAATCGGGGTCAGGGTTGTGCCCAGCCCTGGCAGTGCGTGGGGCAGTGGGTGTCCCCGCAGTGCCAGCAGCTATTCTGTAGCAGGAGCATAAGGTTGAGAGGGGGATCAGCCCCTCAGGTAGGCGCCGGGGATGGCGGGAAGAGGATGAGGAGCAATTCTGCAAAGCCCTGGTAGGCAGAGGGGATATTTGTTGTAAACCTATTTAATCTTTCTGTATCTTTAAAGAGTTACTTGGTCAAGTTTATTTTTCTTGGATTTTAATACAAACTGGCTTCATAGCTGAAGCACTTGTATCGCGTGCTCATCTTCAAGGAAGTGGGAGAGCCATTAGGCCTGCAGCCCCACAAGTTTGTTATACCAAATGTTTGCACAGATGAACAGTTTTTAACTTCCGATAATACAACTTGTGGGGATATAGTCAATAAATACTCATTTAAGGATCAGCCTAGGTGAGAGCTAAGCAAGAATGTGTGCCATTTATTTATGCTAACTACTGTATATTGATTCAATTAATTTCAAATTATAATTTAATGTAAAAAATATGCAGTATACAAAACCTTTTCCTCACTAGAGTAATACTTTCAGCTCTTAGCTAAGTTTCAGTAACACTCAGTTTTATTGTAGACAGAAAAGCGTCTCCAATAGATAAAACAGCTCAGATGAACTCCCCTCAGCTGCTACAACATACATTTTATTCTTTGTAGACTAGGCTTACCTGAATATATTACTTGTCTATACAACTGAAGCCAAAAATATTTACGAAATTGAAATTAAATTTAAACGGAAAAGTTTGCCTAACTCTCATGTTGGCAAATGCTACTTGCAAAAGGTTCAATGGAGAGGAGTGTGATAAAGAAAGAAACTAATAGGGCATGCAGAAACACGCAAACTGAGGGGGAAAAAGTTTTCTAGTTCAGCTTAACATTTGTACCTGCCTTCATGGCAGGTTAGGCTGCCTTCTACTTACACTTCAATAAATGGATGAAAGCAAATATTTTAAGTGAGCATGAAAAGGATCAACTTACTTCACTCCCTGCCTCCCCTCTGAATTTAGACTGCTGTGTCAGACTTCTATACTGTCAAGCAGTGCTACCCGCTACCCTTTATATAGCCAGAAAAATCTTAAACAAACTAGCACACACACTTTACAATTTTTCTCAAAATTATTTTGAAAAGTAAATTTTTCCTCCTGCACCAGCTACTAGCCCTTAAAATACACTGAGCCCTAGGAACTACTGTAGTTTAAACGTACTTTTGTTTATAGTGTTTGCAGAGCAATGCGTGTACAGACAAGCTAATTATGCAGGGATTGTGTCCCTTTATTTTTATAATTCCAGTTTTAGGAGCAAAGCATTTGATTTATTACATTAAGGTATTTTTATAGCCTCAAGTACTACTGCTCTTTAGGACATGGGGAACATCACAGCCCATTTAATTTACACAGGAGATGTTAGTACTATTTAATGGCATGTAAACATTTTATAAGGTAAGCTCAAATAACAGGAGATTTTTTTTTAATATACTTCAGCGAAAAGGTTCACAAATGGATTTTCATTCTACTTTATTAAACCAATCTCTGTTATTGCATCAGAAGGGAATCGAGTTTTAAAAGGTGTTAAGAGTTTTCAATATATTTTGTGACACTGAACAGATTCGGAAAGTATACATAAAACAACCAATGCGTGAATTAATTCCAGAACTAGTATAACTACACACCCTCAAATCATATGTAATTGTGGTTTTGAGCAATAATTGCAATAGACTATAGATTATATTTTCATTCTATTTCTTTTTGGACATCATAATTTTACACAATCCTAGATAGAAGCATTTCAAAGATACCTTGTCATCATTATTACTTTCATTTTTCAAAATAGGATTTTTAAGGAGTAGCAATATCTTCTCTTAGGACAATTGATGAAGTTGAAAACAACGGAGTAGTTTAAAAAAAAGTATTAAAAAAATTTTCTTCTTACTACAAACTTTCCCATGCATATTTTTACACCATGTTTACTGCAATCTTATCTCTGTTGTGTACTATTTACATCCAAACTAAGATCATGTGCTAGCCTTTTATAAATGTCAAGATATTCTTTTTCTGGAGTGTTTACGTCATAAAAAGACAATATAAAGATCAGAACTATTGCCTTTTCTTACAAGGAATGTTTATTCATTTATTTTAAACCATTTTACAGAGAAAAGGATGAAGAGGATTGCAGTAGGACTCTGTGGAATAACTAAGAGATTCATGTAGGAAACCTGGATATCACTTCATCGTCAAAATATTTTCATTTTGGGAGAGAAAGGTAGGACAATAGCAAATAATTTATACTTCTACTGGTGTGACTGTATTTCTCCTATGTATTGCATGGGTAAGGAAGATGAAAACTGCAGCCTATTTTCTGGTGTTCATTATGAAAAGCATGGAAAATCTCTAGAACCCTTGTAGAGCAAAATAGAAGTTGTATAACTTTCAAGAAATAAAAGGAATTCTGCCCCAGTCCCATACTGAGCTTTTTTAAAAAGTGGAAGGGAGACATTATTTCTTGGAAGACTTAGAAAAAGGACTGAAAGTTCTGGTCTTTTCATAAATGCCATGTCTTTCCCAGTGGGAATGGTGTGTTTCAGTTGTTGCTCTATTGTGCTATAACACAAGTAATTGGTCTGACTTTGGGAAAGCATTCAATAAAGAAAAATATGATTATCTCATACTGACACAAGGCAAAATGAAATAATTGTGTCAACACTAGTTTGGTTTAAACAACATGCCTAAAAACCTACTTAAGTGAAAGTGCTGTAAATACAAGTGTTGAATATTAACTTTATGAGGTGCTTAACTGCACTGGATTGTAATGAATTATCTAGTTCTAGTGATGCTTTGACACATTTAAAATGAGAACCATAAGGAGTTAACTTATGGTCTTTAGTCCCTTTCAATATGTTCAGTGACAATATAAGATCCCATTCATTTCCCAAAACATAGCCATTTTCAATAAGAATTCATTGTAAAATATATGAGCACTTTTCCACCTAAAAATGTTTCTGTTAGGAAAAAATACCAGTACAACAGAACACTTCCATATGCAACAGTAATCTCATTTGTCCTGTGATTCATTAAAAAATAACACTAAAATGTATCTCTCTTACTCTTGAATTCTACTTTTCTCAACAATTAATACATAGTCTCTTCATTTTACGTTTCTTCCACCTTTAAGTTTTGCCTGTCAGGGATACCAGGATTATCAGAGCAGAGATTTTCTAGCTGTCCTGTTTTCACTGAATAATCAGTGCCTATATCTGACAGTTTAAAAAGAAAACACTGCACAACTCTAATGTCTACACATACTGCGTGTACTTCTGTTGATAACCAGGGAGTGAACTTACACTGGTATATTCTTTAAGAAGTGGATGATTTTATGTTTACAGCAATAGCCTAATCTTGGCCTCAGTTTTTACAGTATGGATTATTTTTATGTAGGAATAAGCTGTGCTTTCTTGTTCACCTTTACTAATGTATGTCTAAATAATAGCCTCCCTCCTGCCATCATGTGTGATCCTGCTAAAATACAAGTTGTTCTATAATATGAAACTTCCCTATCATATTCTTAGAGGAGAAATAAGGTGTAAAGATGGTCAAAAGGTCTACTCATGGGAAAGGTCCCTTCAAATTCTTGGTTGCTCTTTATGAGGAAACAAATGCCTGTCTGAGTGATCCAGCAAATTCAGCAGCAGAACTAACATGGTAGTGGAAGGCTGGGAACAGCTACACCCTCTGCATGACGTAGCAAGGAGATCAACACCCTTCTGTGAAGGTGGTGATGACATGCTATGAGACTTACTCCATTCTTCAGCTTGGCAACGCTTCATCAACTTTACTTCAGCTAAGCTAAAGTAGTTTCTACGACTATTTAAAGTTGTGGACACAGACTCTACTTTCCTTGACACAAAGATCTGGTCGAGCTGTACAACTCCAGAGGCTGTATTCTATTATCCCTGCTTATACTGAGCCATTTCTCACCCTACAAGTAAGTAATCCTGCTGACATCAAAACTAAGAGGTTTTCAATGAGATTTAAGTGAGACTACTCTCATGTTTAAGTGCTTCACTGGATGAATGCCTTAATTTTCCCATTTAGGATCCTATCCAATATCCATTGTAATCAGTGGAAGAGACTTCTATTGTCTTCAGCAAGCTTTGGATCAGCTTTTATTTCATGGTCTTCATCCAGATTCTTTTCTCATTGTACATAACTAGTTACTTTTTATTTTTTATGTACAATGAGAAGATTTTTACAGTTGAACATAAAGGTGAATGTCCATTCTGCCAAAATTTTATTGCAAACCTGGAATTTTATCCTGCTTATTCCATTATAAAAATGTTGAAACTATATAAAGCTGGATGGTGACCAAAAAACCCCAAATATTTTATAACCCACATATTTTATAAAGATAATTTTGAATCTTAGCCATGATTTTAAATAATGACACCTTCTAGAAAGATTTGAAATTAAGAAATGTATTAATTCTAGTTTTTTCTGCTTTTACATTATTTTTCAAATTAAAAATTATTCTAGATGCCTTAAAAATTGTTAGGTGTCCCAAATAGTTGCTGAAGTAGTTAGGTATCTTTGCTCCAGTAACTATGATGTACTAGGTGTCCCAAAGAGAATGAACAGCTATTCTACAGTGAGGTAACTATACATTGTCAGCTTTAAACTGGTCATTTAAAAACCTAGGTGCATACAAATATAAATACATTATTCACAGAGCTTTTCTTTCATTCAAGCCATTTTTCATTCCTTAATTTCAAATAATCAGGTATCAGTATTCTGTTTTACAAGTAGTGACTTGAGTTATGAGAAGATAAAGTTCCCCAAAATTTAGAACCTGAATCCCAAGACTCTGCCCTAACTTCTAGGCAACTCTGCTTCCTGTAGTTTTGTATACATACATACATACATACGTGCATGTGAGATGTCTGCCTGGGAAAGAAAACACCTTAAAATAGCCAATAGCTATGCCACAGTAGTAAGCTTGCTAATGCTCTTGTTTTGATAATGTCTGCACTGCATAGACACGTTGCCAAAGGCTTGTAGTGTAAAACACGTTTCATTACCTGTAGTTATGAGAGCATATCAGTTTATGGGGATGATTGTGCAGGTGGTGGTGAGTGTTATAAATATTTATGCTACTGCAAAGGAAAAATCCCTCCTGAAGGTGTTGGAAAGAGGGTCTCTGTTTTAAAAATGTTGAAATCCTTCCTCACCTTTTTTACCTGACTTTAAATCATCAAACAGACCTTCAGTGTCTATACATCTTGTGGGATTTTTACCAGCAGCAAAAATTGAGCTTTTGGTATTTCCAAAGCATTCATTGAAAGGACGTTCGTGTTAACCTCGTGGAAATGACTGATCACCTCATTTCTGTAATTCTGTGATGAATCATCACTGGCATGAGACGTAAAAAATAGAAGTAATATTTGAATAATAATTATAAAAAAATTGCTTCCATGATATAATGTATTTCCTGGAAAATTATCGTGTAGTTCCAAAGCAAACGCTAGTGAAAATACCTGCAATGTAAAGACATTTTCTGTACCTTTTCTTTTGTATTGACTCTTTTTGTATGTTGTGTTTGTTATTAACTTAAAAGGGGGGTAATTTTCTTCTGATACTTCCAGAACCTCTTTGACTTCTTAAATTTGAACTGTTGATGCATTTTTTTGTACACCATATACAAGATTGTGATGAAAAGCAGGGTAAAAAAGAGTCTGGTAAAAAGAAAATTTGTCTTGTTTGTGCAAATCTCAGAATATAAATATTGTCCATCACTATTTATTACATCTGTTTAGATAGCACAGTAGGAAAGTCTATGACCTACTAAAGAAAAGATTCACATACTCTTGGACAAGTTCACAAGCAATACCTTCTTGATTTAAATCAGACCTCCTTACACCAGCTCACACTCCTTGATGCTTATTCACATCACTACTGATGTTTGCACAGGAGAATTTAACTTGCATCTTAAATGCAGTTCCTGAATTAAACCCTGCTTTCATTGATGGAACTTGTTCCTTTAATTCATTTAAGCTTCTTTCAGAGTTGCATAGCTAACCTCCAAGTCCAGTGTTTGCAGAGCAAGCTGTCCCATGTAAAATGCCATAAAGATGCAGATATTTTTTTGGAATATTTAAAAATCATCAATATTTTTAATCAGTTTTTGTTCTGAGATTCTGAATCACATTCCTGAAAGAGTAAAGCTTACATTGTCCTTTAATGGATTTTAAACTGCAACATGAAGTCCCACTTAGACACTTTGCTTATTTCCTAGTTTATTCTCAAGCCCTGCAACAGCAGTGTAGGAAAATCCTGTAACTGAAGCTGACATAGTGAAAAAAAATCAGGAAATGTTTGCAATTTTGGTTCACTATAACTCATTTTCAGAACACAAATTCTCTTTCTTTGTACACATAAATGTCATGTGAAGGGCATATAAAAGTTTAGTGAAAGGGGCCCTATTAAAAGCAACAGTGACATTAAGCATGAGCAATGAATAAAATGTATAATTTCAGAATCATAAAAACACATGGTTTCATTAGAGTGGCGTGTGGTGGTTCTCTCCTGTGTCTCAGAAGAGTTGGTATTGATCTGACTATGAAGCTGTGACAATAAAACTGTACTCTATTGACTGCAGCTGTAGGGTCTCCAAATATTATTTATTGAGGCAAGCAGAACAGCAAAGCAAAAGCACTGCCCCAGTAATAAGTGGTAATTGCTGGGAAGTGAGGCATTGCACTCCCTATTGACCCTTGCATCCTGAAATTTCGATGGATTATATTTAACTCCATTAGGATTGGCATTATCAAATTACATAAACCGCATTATAGAACAACCAGACTCAGTTTAGATCATTGATTTTCGATTATACTGATCTTCCATACACTTCAGAAGTAGCTTCTACTACCAGTGATATGATATCAATGTTGATCAGTAGGGGAGGAAGAACTGTTTTATTACAATGAGATAAATGGCACTGAAGAAAAAAAGTAACCATTCCTCTAGCACATGGGAGGATGCAGGTATTCCTGTAAGTTGAAATGTTTGTAGATTGAAAATTGGGTAGCACAAAATTTACGTAACATTTCTAAAAGCTCTGATGCTTCCTCATTTTTGTATTAAAAGCATTAAACCTTTTGTGTTAAATTCTCACTCTGTAGAGATCGATGTATTAGCACTTACAGTGCCAAGTTTCTGGCATCAGAAATGTGTTACCTTTTTATGATAAAATATAATTGGATGGAAAATTGGAATAATACCTACTTAAATAGCTACCACTGGGGTGCACTACTATGAACTTGAACTCATCCACATTTGATACGTTCTCAAGGTACTTAAATTAATAAGGGTCTATCATATTCTCTGTCAAAGGGACTTATGGAACTGAACTTTTTACTGAGCTCTATGGCTCAGGCAGTTTTGATGCATCCCTTACAAGCCTGATTCAGAGAAGAGACCAATTTGTTATAGCACTTAGCTAAAGTTCTTTAGAAAGTTGGGAGTTTAACTCCAAGGATTACTAGTTCATTCACTGGTAACTGGACTGGGGTGATGACCATTGCACACACTAATTTTGTTCTCAAGGTTATTATGAGTTTAATGTATATTGTACTAGGTATCATCTTTCCCCTTACATATATTTTTTTTCAAAGACGTTAGATTTTATTTGTGCATTTAAACTGTCCATTGTTAGCATTAGAAGAACCAGTTCAAAGTCTGAAAGAAAAGGAAAAGTCTGAAAAGGAAGAAAAAAAGAAGGTTTTAAGAGGTAGTGATAAGAGGCTCACTATTTATAAAAGTGGTGATTAAAAGTCTCTCTGAAAAACTCCCCCATTCATTTCCATTAGAGTTCAATGTGAAGATTAGTTTCCAATACTAATTATTCCAACTTGTAATCCTTCTTCCTTTTTCTTGACATCAAATAAATGTGGCTACAAAAGTTACTGGTATTTTGCAACACTCAAAAGTTTCTGCTCAGGTGGAAATTTCATCCTCAATTTACAGCTTTAACTCGTGACATACTGTAAATTAATGTCTGAAAACTGAAGATGTATGATTCAGATAATTGAACTGATTCAGAAAGATACAAAGTATTTTGAAGAGCCTTAAAATTGTTAGATTTTAGTAAACAAATCCCCAGAAACATAAAAATGGATGGATTGACTGACATGACAATAAGAAACAGTTCTTTGAATGTCAACAGAAGATCACTATAGGGCTGTCATTGCCTGAAATGGACTGTATGAGAAATGGCCCAAAGAGAGAGGAAGATGTAATTCTAATAAAGTTTCAAAACATTTTCATTGCAAGGACATTAAAATTTAATCTATCTGTATTTCTGATTTTAGCCATAAAAGTAAAACCAGGGAAAGAAAAAGTAGAGGGTTTTCCTTTTGTTTTGTTTATAGCCATTTAATTTCATAGTAGGAAGCTGTCTACTGCTAAATTATCTTTCCTTCTGAGCATGAATGTTAATGTTAGGACATAAGCTCATCCCTGTTAAAAGTAATTCTTAGTAAAGTATGTTTCTCTAATTCATTAAACTTTATACTGAATTTACAAACAATTTAGCAGTCATGGTTTCCAATATGCATTGAGCAGCTAAGCAAAATATCAAGAAAACCACAGTGTATAGAATTTCTGTTTAGTGATAAATGTCTCTCCCTGAGTAGCAAATGTAGCTAGCTGACTCATTAATGCTGTGCTGTAGTTAAATAATAGGTTATAAACAGACAGACTAATGACGTCAGTGCTGTAACAGCCCCAGACCTCCTTGACATAGCTAATAATTAGCATTGAATGTCATACAGAAATATGCCATGTTCTGGCCTCTTGATTTTTGTCTCAGTCTTGGCATTTCAGAACAATGATGTACTAAAATAAAGTTGTTAAATTAAGATCCTGAAGAACATGTAATATTAGCAAGTGTATACATTTGTAATTTATAACTGGGAAGATAAGATATTTGATACTGAATCTGTTTTTAAAAGCCCTGGGTACTTTTCTATTCTTATTGTCTTATCTATTAAAAAAAATGTGATGAATACTAATAAATAAAGTTATGTAAGATATGGATGAAGTATTGACTAACATGAAACAAGAGGGCATATTTTGTCATCAAGACATTGTACAAAGATCTGAAGTCCACTTTCAATAACATACCTTGCCTTGACAGAAAATGGCTTTAACAATAAATTCAGACGTAGTGGAGGGAGGACAGCTCCTATGGAATAGAATGTGCTTTTGTGTATACACACAAACACACACATACCAATTACATAAACGTATAAATGGCATATGTGAGATGTTTTATCATCAAGTATCTGACTGTGATTTACATTTATTTCTTCAGAATTCTATAGTTTTTATATCTTTTGCTTTAAGAACTGCCTATTTTTGTCATTTGAAAGTACACCAGTTTTGAAATTTGAAATATAAACCTTAGCTCAGGGACTAAAATATTGCAAAAACTAACAAATATTTATTTTTTTATTTCTTGCATTTTGATTTCAATAACCATTCAGTAGTTCCAGGACCATTTATTCTTTTCAAAGAGAAGGCTGACACACTGGTTAATCTATAAGTCTGGTATTCAATTTCCTGCTCCCCCATAAGCCTCTTTTGTGATGTTACCAATTCATGTAACTGCTTTGTACTTTGATTTCCCCTTAGTATAAAAGAGACAGTAGTACCTTCTTATATCACAATTATGTCTCAGGAACCATTAAGACTATGAGGTATGAAAACAGGGGTCATATAAAATGTTTCATAGAGTGTGATGGATGTATTTTTAAAAAGAACCTCGCGTGAGATGACTCTTTGGAGAATATAAAGAACAATTGTATTGGTCAAATGTGTTCCCCTTTTTTATGATGAACTATCCCCTCAAAGATAGAGACAAAGAGGACAGCATGAGACAGGAATTTTTGAGTGTGATGTAAGAATTGTGATAACAGGAAAAATAAATGAATTCACCATTTTTTTATCATTCAGGAAAAATGTAATTTCTTCACACATTTCCTACAAGCACATTGCTCCTTCATTATTAATTTTACTACTCGATTTGTTTTTTTAAAGATTAAGAAAAAGACTAAGAGTGGGTTTTTACTAGTGGAAAAGACTGCTAAAGAAAATTTTACTTAGTTTGTATTTGCAAAGTGATTTGATGAGTGAAAATTGCAATGCTATCTCTTAAGTGACAGGGTCAGCTCTGAGGATTAAATTCACCCTTCTATTTCGCAGAATATTACTTACATATCCCTTGAGCTCTCCTTGCTCTCTTTCTGGTTTACAGAGTAAAGTGGGAACCATGGAAAACCAAATTGTCCATCATTTAAGCATATTGATCCAAATCAGTCTTGTCCAATTAGTAGCTCAGTCAAGAGCTGTGTGGTTTCAAAAGATGCCTATTCCATCTGCTAAAATACAGTTATAAAAGAAATGCTATGTGCACATACACACTGACTTTCACAACGATCTTCTCATTGATGTCACCTGCAATCGCACTATCGTTTGTAATTGTGGCAGTTATTCGAGAAGTTATTTCACAACCAAGTCATATCTCAAATCATGTTTCCTGAGTATGCTGTTCTCTCAGTTTTTTTAAGTAGCAAATAAATAAATGCAGTTTCATTTACTTTCATGAACTTTGGCACTGGTAAAAACTTTGCATATCAGGTTTATTTTTTTTGTAGCCTGATTGGTCAGATGCAGGAGCTAAATTACATATCTGTAATGAGAGCTGAAAAAAATCCAGAGGACTCCTAAAACATTTTGGAAAACACTACTGCCTTGTTCCTATGGTGCTTAAATAGCTACCTATTAAAAGGAAGAAACTGATTTTGAAAGAACTCACTACTACTTGGTAACAGCCTACAAAATGAGTAGCTGTTTTCGATCCGTGACTAGATTAAAATCTGACAAAATTTAACTATCTCATAAAGAGTTGTTTATTATTTTAAAATTTTTTTAAAAATTCAAAGTGATTTCCTATTTATTCACTTGCATACATTCCACTAGCATCTGGATTGTTCTTCATTTAAAAGCTTTCTCTAAAATAAAATGTTAGCTGATATCTTACTTTTTCAGATATAATTTAGTGTCATTAAGTAAAAAGATAACATTTACATTACAATCACACTTCAGTAAAATAATGGTGTTTGGCTGCCCAAGTAAGAACCATTTGAAATAGGTTTTTCACACCATTGTAGGGTATAATAAGAAAGACTAACGGAGACACCAGGTGCTATGGGCAAATAGTAGGAAATATAGTAGAATGATACTAGGGAATATAGTTTTTGAGCAGATATTGTCTTTTCTAGGCAGGATAGCTGGTGCATTGTGTGAACATGTAGTAGGTACTGGCTATTTCAGATCTCTGTGAACTATCAACTGGGAAGACAGGAGGTGTGGAAAGGAGGTTCATCATAACTAGAGTTTGAGTTGGGATTCCATCAAGATTCAGGAAAAGCTATTGGTTCTAAGTCCTGTATTTCCAGTCCCTGCAGGAATAGTACCGCCATCCAGCTGGGTCACACTGAGACAGGGGAATGGACACTGGACAAAGGGATATACTGATGCACTGAAAGCAAGATTTAATTATTTCATTTCCATTTGCTTCTTGCCTAATAGCTGGGTTATATCAACCTGGTGTGTACCTCAGGTGTGTAACTACCTTCACACTACATGACTTAAAGGCACTCAACTTCTTTCCTGAGTAAGCAACATTTTTAGAGTTCCTGCATTTCTCTCTGATGGAGCTTAAATCAGTTGTGTGTGGCTAATTTTTAATATTCTTAAAAAGAACACTTTCCTAGAGCTGCTTGCATATACCATGACAAAGTATTTCTAAGGTGGGCTTGTGTACTCTCAAAGGTTATCCAGAGAGATGGCATACAATATCCCACTTTGCAAGTATTGAGATTGGTTCTAATCTGTCTGAGGGTGGGAGGTCGCTTAAATAGCAGATATGCATGTGGCAGTGTTTGTTTGGTTTCTGGTGTCCTTCTTAAATGATGCTCTTCAGAATTATCTGGTGTGATCAAAGTGCTTGACAGGGCTTTACAAGCAAATATAATGGGCATTATTTGTGCTGTGGTAGTTTAGAAAAAGAGAGAGCAGTTTACAGTGCTTGGATATAGGTGCAAGGGATAGCATCTTCTGCTAACATCACCAATTCAGCATTTGCTGCCTGACATGCAAATTGACTGACGACTGGGGAATGCATCTCAAGGGAGAAATGAGGGAAGCAGGCAAGGGGTAGTTTTCTCTTTGGAGATATGAGACATGAACAGGAAAAATGCACTATCCTGCTGTCATCCTACACTGCTTCTTGAATACTTGATCCTGCTGTTTTCTGTGTTGATACTCTACTAAGCGTAAAAGAAATGCTATTCAATTCAGACTTCATTAGGTAACATGGGAATCTACACTATCATACTGTGTCATGAAATTGTTGGACTTAACGTGGATATGTAAGAAGCTGCTAGCTTTATAGATAACATCAGCTGGCTCTAGATAAAGCAGCCCGCCCCAAGGAGAGGAGCTGGGAAGGGGAACGGAATAACCATTTTGAGTATCTTCACTGAAGTGACTGCCCAGCCTAATCACAACATTTTGTTTATCTCAGAATAAAGATTTCTGTGGTAGAATTAGTCCTGCTTGATAGCTTTTACTTTTAACGTGCACAAATGTTTTAAATCTCTCTGTGCTTTCTATGCAGAAGCTATGAAGCTTCTACTATGACAAATGCTGTTCCCAAAATCACACCCTGCACATAAAGCATGCAACATGTTGTACGTGTCCTGAGCCACACTGAGAACCTCTTAATTTAAACATATTTACCCTATTCAAGTGATTCAGCATGTAATTAAAGTCTATGGCATTATAAAAATTAACTACAGATGACCATTTGTTACCAGTGTGACTCGCAGGGTCTAAGCCTGCTTAATATTCTGGTTGGCAGCAAAACGTTCAAGGGCAGAATCCAGATCAATACACACAATTTTTTTCAATCTCCCCTGCAGTAGTCGTGTTGTACATTTTGGCATCTCTGTCTTGCCAACTGCAATGAAAGAAATTGTCATTCAAAATAAGACCAATGAAAAACTGATGTCCTTAAAAAAATACCACTGCAGACTTTTTTTTTTTTTTTTTTTCCTTTTGGATCCACCATGTTCAGCAGACCACCATGGCATGAATTGCCATTAATATGTCATTTCCCTTTCCTGTTATCACAATATAAAAGACCTTAGCTCTGACCTTTCTATCAAAACATCCTTTGTTTAGAATGAAAGCTATTCACTGTTAGACCCTTATCTATAGAGCTTAGCCAGCGGATCAAATCCAAAGAGCAGAATTCGTTTACTTTGTATTAAATGAGCTCAGTTAAGAAGTTTCAATTTTGGCAGAAAGGTGCATTAATCACAAGGAAAAGAACAGATCTCACTTTTCACAGCTTCTGGTTTACTTTCAATACAGTTACACAGTAAGGCTTTTGTTCCTTAAAAGTAGCACTGTATTTAAATACAGTAAATATAACAAAATTACCTTCTTAAAATTACACTAGAGTTCCTACAGTACAGGATGTCCATAATGACCTCAGTGTTGCATGACTAACTTTACAGCTTCAAAAAGGTTCTAAATTAGTTTGGACAGATGGGTTTTATCCAGAGGAAATCAATGAGTTTTTGTGAGTCTGACTTAATTTTTATGCAGTCAGTACTTTGAGATGAAATTAAAATATGTATGAAAAACATATTAAAGTTTCCCTTGGGTTCATAGTTGTTTGTACATTTACAAGGTGTTAAAGAGATGATTTAAAAACTAACTATATAAGGGATCAATGCAAGTATACTATGATTTATGGCCTTTCATGACATTTTTGACACTTCTGGCCTAATGTCTTATGTGTTTTGAACCACTAATTATCTTTTAATTCATAAGAGTTTGGTGGGATTTTATAAGTGTAATATAATATATAGACCTGTATCACATGGAAAGTTTTAGAAAAAACACATTTTACAAGTTGTGCTGAGTACGTAACAGTTGTAAATAAAGATGTGTTGCACTAGTTAAAAAACCACTTGATCGCACTACCCCCAAATGGGGAGGGGATCCCCAACTGCAACAAAACTGGCAAATTTCTAACTCACTGTTCAGTACTGAGGGTCAAAATCTATGGATCAGAACCCACAGCTTTAAATATCAATGGGTGAAAAAAAGGTTATTGTAAATATAGTGCTTTCTTTGTGTAAGATCATATCCAACCCAAAGATTTACCTGACAGATGATATATGATATGATCACCTCCAAAAATATAAAACAGTGAAAAATACAGCAGTTCTTATACTTCAACGAAGAATAAAATGGGGATATTGTCTTTCTTAATCAAAGTGATAATTTCAAAACTCATACTCATATACATCAAATAAAAAAAAAATTAGAAGTGTACCAAGAAACCCTGTGATAAATTGAATGTTGGTATATGTTCCAAAAATATTTAAAAAAATGGCCTGCCTTTTCCAGCACCAGTGTCCCTGGAGATGGAGGATTTGTATATCAATGAATCATAAAGCTAATGGGTGCCTGAGACTGCGGCTGATGTCCCAAGTAGGATGGGTGGGCAGGATGAGAAAAGTGCGGAAGGAGGAAGGTTGGAGCAGTGCCACGCTCCCCTTGGCATGCCTTTTGCAGTGCCTGTGTCCCTGGAGCTGTAGGCTTTGTGGATCTCTGAACCCTAACCCTAATGGTGTGTGGGGTTGAGGATGAGGTCCTCAGTACCAAGGGTGGCCCAGATAAGAAAGGTGAGGAAGGAACAACTATTGATGGAGTGCTGTGCTCCCCTTGGTGTGCCTTTTTCAGTGCCAGTGTCCCTGGAGCTGTCGGCTTTGTAGATCTCTGAACCCGAACCCTAACCCTAATGGCTTGGTGTGCCTTTTGCAGTGCCTGTGTCCCTGGAGCTGTAGGCTTTGTGGATCTCTGAACCCTAACCCTAATGGCTGCCTGAGACTGCGGCTGATGTCCCAAGTAGGATGGGTGGGCAGGATGAGAAAAGTGTGGGAGGAGGAAGTTGGAGCAGTGCCGCGCTCCCCTTGGTGTGCCTTTTGCAACACCTGTGTCCCTGGAGCTGTAGGCTTTTGCAGTGCCTGTGTCCCTGGAGCTGTAGGCTTTGTGGATCTCTGAACCCTAACCCTAATGGCTGCCTGAGACTGCGGCTGATGTCCCAAGTAGGATGGGTGGGCAGGATGAGAAAAGTGTGGGAGGAGGAAGTTGGAGCAGTGCCGCGCTCCCCTTGGTGTGCCTTTTGCAACACCTGTGTCCCTGGAGCTGTAGGCTTTGTGGATCTCTGAACCCTAACCCTAATGGTGTGTGGGGTTGAGGATGAGGTCCTCAGTACCAAGGGTGGCCCAGATAAGAAAGGTGAGGAAGGAACAACTATCGATGGAGTGCCATGCTCCCCTTGGCGTGCCTTTTCCAGTGCCAGTGTCCCTGGAGCTGTAGGCTTTGTGGATCTCTGAACCCGAACCCTATCCTTAATGGTGTGTGGGGCCTGATTAATGGATAGATGCTGGAATATTCTCTGGAAAGTATCAAGAATCGAATATTTCATAGTCTTCTTTTTGAAAGCTGCAACTTTTAGTTGCCATGTATTCAGAGTAAGTAGAAATGTTGCCTTACAAGTATTTTCAAATACTCACTAACCTATTATAGACTAAATAACTCATCTATGTTCCATTTTGATTTTTGTGTTTTCTAATATCACTAGTGGTTACAACATATATCTGGTACTTAAGCTACTTTATCCTCCTCTAAAATACTTGGGACTTATACTACTGAATTCTATTTTAAAATACTTCTCTCTCTTCACTTTGTAATTATTATTTTCCTCAACAGAGCTAAGAAAGTCTCGAATTTGCAAGATTGCATAAGATTAAAAATAAATTGAGAAATTTTTCTCTAATTCAGTACAGTCATTAGCAGTGGACACCTGAAACCTTCAGAAATCATTCCCTCAATATATTTTTATGGATGCAAAGATGGTTCAGGGTTTTTCTTCACTTTTCTATGGAAAGGCTTTTAAAATAATGTGAAGTGTGTTCCCCAGTTCTATATTCTTACTTATCTACTAAAACTTTATGTATTTTAAATGCAGCCTTCAATATGTGTATTATAACTAGATGGAACCCGGGGCATTCCTTCTCTTTTTCTAATCTCCAAATATATAAAAAAGTTTTACTGTTAGCTTATAAATACCTTATATTATATATAGAGATTCCTAGTTCTTTGGAATTCATGGATTTCAATCTGTGAGTCAAGTTTTTATTTCCATGTAACAACTGGGAAAAAAATCAGGAGAAAGGAAGACAAGGAGTACAGAGCATTTAGATAATTATAGTTCTTCAGTGTGAGTAAATTTTAAGAGGCTCAGTAATGAAACATCAATTATCAAGAATCTATGCAAAAGTATTCTTCCTCTTCTACATTATTCTGGGGTTTGTGGTAATTACTGATGATGACGATTGGTGTCAATGATTGTGCTGTATCTTACCGAGGCATTCCCTTTTCCACAATACATAATACAATAGACAGTATCCCAAAATACCAACAATGATTTGTCTTCAGTGAAGCAAAATCTTATAGCCTCCTCACTGTTCTAGATTCTCTGCAGTATCTATGCTTACAGTAGAGAATAAAATTAGAGAAAAACAATCCTCTGATAACATTTTCAAAAAGCAAAAAAGTGTTGGTTTTCAACAGCTTGTAAATGAAGGAGGTAACTTTGATATTTCACTCCTATCAAGTTGTACTTTCCTTTTAAAAGGTCATTCTTTGCTAAGGTCCTTCTCCTTACTTTCAGCACTCCTCTTAAACTATTCTGACAAAGCTAAACATATACATGATGATTAGCACAACATAGCCATGAAAAATAAGACGTCAGATATTACTGCACACTGACAGACCCTAAAAATGTCCAGGAATCTGAAGGTCAGATGGAATTTCTGAAAACTGATGTGGAACCTACATCAGGCCAAAGAATCCTCTGTCAGCTCCAAAGTAAGAATAGAGAAAAGAGAAACTCATGACATTGAGAGACTGTTTTAAATATTACAACCTCAAATTAGCCTACTCCAAATTTAAATAGCAGACATACAGTCAAAAAAGCTATTGTCTCTATAAAAAGTAGGTCTTACTCTAATAACCTGGGTCTCAGTTCTGCATCATCAAGGACATGGACAGTAGAAAACTTCTCTCTATATGTCTAGGCTTTGGAAAATCCCTCTTGAAATTTATTTTTTCTATTAAAGTTCGGTAATTCAAGGCAAATTGAAAGCAGAGAACTTAAAAAATGTCTTGAAGGAGGAAAGAGGAAATATATAAACTACCAACCAGATGTATATAGCCAGAACTCTGGTACTAAAAGATAAGAGCTCATTATCTTTTCTCTTGTTCTCGGTGTCTACATGTAGCTATTGTTAAGGTCTTCCTTTTACCCATTTTGGATCTGTGATCATTATTTAATTCTGCTAACTACTGGTCCCGAGACACAGAGATTAAAAAAAAAAAATCCAAACCCTTCTACTAAGTCCCTTCCAATCCCTAAAATTCCATGATTCTGTGAAATATGAAAAACACAGCAGTGCTGTCAGAGCATGGGCAAGCAACAGAGAGCTTCAGAAAACAGATGTTCAAGCAGTTCTTGAACACCCTTTCTCCTATTCTCAGCATTTTGCTCCGAGGATAAAGATCATCTTACTATTAGATCAGATGAGTCATGCAACTTGGTGTGCTGTTTTAGATGCTTCCTGCTTCTTTTTGTTATCAAATACTAGCTGAGGAGATTTAAAGGAAAAATTACCATAATTTTTATTTGCAAAGTCTAATCTTTACTTTTCTATAAGCAATTACAGTGGAAAAATCTTTCCCTGCTTTTATTAAATAGAATAGAATCATAGAAACACAGTGGTTGGAAAAGAACTTTAAGACCATTGAGTCTGACCAAGAACCTAACACTACCAAGTCTACCTCTACACCCCTTGTCTACCCATCTTTTAAATACCACCAGGGAAGGTGACTCCACCACCTCCCTGGGCAGCCTGTTCCAATGCTTGACAACCCTTTCAGTGAGAAAGTTTTTCCTAATACCCAATCTAAACCTCCCCTGGCGCAACTTGAGGCCATTGCCTCTTGTTCTATTGTGCGTTACCTGGGAGAAGAGACCAACCCCCACCTTGCTACAGCCTTCTTTCAGGTAGTTGTAAAGAGTGATAATGTCTCCCCTCAGCCTTCTTTTCTCCAGGCTAAACAACCCCAGTTCCCCCGCTTCTTGTAAGGCCCTTCACCAGGTTTGTTACCCTTCTCTGGACCTGTTCTACAACCTCAATGTGTCTCCTGTAGTGAGGGGCCCAAAACTGAACACAGTACTAGAGATGCAGCCTCACCAGTGCCGAGGACAGAGAGAGGATCACTTCCCTGGTCCTGCTGGCCA